>NC_056732.1:1339808801-1339978801 GCF_019279795.1 Protopterus annectens
TTGATGGAGTTTATACTCTGCCTTGTTGCTATGATTGGGAAAAAAGACTGGAAGCTCAAAAGATTGGTTTAGATTGGCTTGAGAACAAACCTTAGGTATAAATGGCGGTTTAGTTCTTAGCGATATCCTGTCCTTATGAAAAGTCAAATATGGTGGTTTGATTGATAGTGCTTGCAACTCTGAGACTCTTCTTGCAGATGTTACTGCTACTAGAAGTATAGTCTTCCAACAAAGAAATTTGAGGTCACAAGATTAGGAGGGCTCAAATGGAGGCAATGTTAGATGAGACAGTACAAAATTTAAATCCCAAGGAGGGAGGGTTCTTTTAAAGGAGGTCTCAATAAAGAAGTGCATTTTAAGAATGCTTTACTCAATCTGTGTGACATTAAGTTAGGAGAAAATTGGCCAGTGTGGAAATTTGAGATCGCTGAGCCTTGTTGGAAAAGTTCAGTAAGAAATTCTAAAATAGAGTGAATTAGAGCAGAGAAGGGGTCAATGTTTCTGTTTTGTGCCCAGTAGGAGAACCTCTTCCATTTACTAGTATATAATTTTCTGGTAGAATCTTTATGAGAGGATATCAAAATGTGTCTGACTGCTGTAGTGAAGTCTTGAAGCCTGACTAAGTTTGGAAGTGGAGCAGCCATGCTGTCAAACTGAGGGTGTGGAGAGAAGGATGAAGTGTTCCTGACACATGGGTCAGAAGATCTGGAACTGGTTCCAGAACCCACGGCTTCTCCTGCAGATGAGGCCAGAGGAAGAGGAACCAAATCTGACGAGGCCAATATGGGGCAATGAGAATCAGCCTGCTTCCCAAAGATTTTGCTTTCTGGAGGACTTTGGGTATGAGGGGAAACTGGGGAAAGGCATAAACAAGTCCCGAGGGCCAATCGCGAACAAGTGCATCTCTCGGTGTCTCCCCAGGAGGGTAAATTAAGACAAAGTAGCTGCTGTAATTGGTATTCATGGGAGTGGCAAAAAGATCGCAGCAAGGCTGGCCCCATTTCGGGAAATTCTCTTCCGCTATGTTCTGGTTTAGAGACTACTCGTGAGGCATTAATATTGCCCTGCTGAGCTTGTCCACTATCATGTTGGATTTCCCTGGGATGTGCATTGCTACTAGAAAGCATTGGGAAGATATTGCCCATTGCCAAACTCTCAGAGCTTCTCAACAAAGTGGGTATGATCTGGTTCCTCCTTGTTTGTTTATGTACCATACCACCGACATATTGTCTGACTGGATTGCAATCGCCCCTAGTGGAAGAGAGTCATGTAGTGCCTGCAATGCCAGAAGCACTGCTCTCATCTCTAGAACACTGACGTGCAAATGGGCCTTGTGGTCTTGCCATATACCTTGGACTGTCCTTCCCAGATAATGCCCCCCCACCCAATCTGGGAAGCATCTGTGGTCACTGTAGCAACAGGTTGTTGTGGAATAAAGGGTCTCCCGATGGTCACATGACTGGACTGAGTCCACCACTATAGAACCCTTTTGCATGACTCCATTATTCTGATCAGATGGGACATAGGAAGTTCTTGTAGCGACCACTGAGAAAACAGGAACCATTGAAGGATTCTCATATGCATCCTGCCGAGAGGAACTAGGGTTATGGTTGAAGCCATGGTGCCTAGAAGTTTCAGAACTACCTTTGCCTTAACCTTGTCCTTGGGAAGAAGGTGGAGTATTTGCTGTCTGAGGGCAGAAATTATGTCGGGTGGAAGACATGCCATCATAGAAACGGTGTCTAGGACTGCGCCTATGAAGGTAATATGTTGACAGGGTAACAAGGCAGATTTTTGTAAATTGACTGTTATGCCTAGCTGAGCATAAATTTCCAATGTCATGTCCCTGGCTTGTTGAAGTAGATGCTTGGTGGTGGCAGTTAGGAACCAGTCATCCAGGAATGGAAACTCTTGGAATCCAAGACTTCTCAAGTGAGCCGTTACTACTGTCATGCATTTGGTGAACACTCTGGGGGCTGTAGTGAGACCAAAGGGCACGGCTCGGAACTGATAATGACCGTTTCCCAACCGGAAGCATAAATGACTCCTTGAAGCTCTGTCCATTTTTATGTGGTAGTACGCATCTTGGAGGTCTACTGAGCACATCCAATCGTCTTTCCCTAAGAAAGGAAGCATTGACTGCAGTGTCACCATTCGGAACTTGGACTTTTTGACAGATTCGTTCAGTTTGCTGAGATCCAATATGGGTCTCCAGTCCCCTGTTCTTTTTGGCACTAAAAAGAATCTTGAGTAAGTTCCGAATCCTATTTGGTCTGCGGGAACTTTTAGGATGACTCTTTTGTCTAGCAACTTTTGAATTTCTATAGTTGCTTGCTCCCTTAGATTGGGTGGAACATCTGGGATTGTTCTGATGTGTGGGAGAAGATGACAAAAGGGAATGGAATAGCCTCTGAATATTATTGCTTTGCACCCACTTGTCTTTTGTGATATTTTGCCAGGCTTCTGGGTACAAAGATAAACATCCCCCAATTGCCTCCAGAGTAGAGCAGATGGGCCTCCTTTCAGGAGCGCTGGTAGGGACATCCTCGAAAGGAATCACGGTCACCCTGGTTTTTCAGACCCGCTCTGCCTCTAGGATGACATCTACCATTGTTGCCTCCCCTCTGCCCCTGGGGAAGGATTCACCTTGTGCATCTTGGAAAGCTCCCTGGGATCTTTTGAACCACATTTTCCCACTCTTCTAACCTTTATTGTAAGGTCTTGAAGGTACTGAAAAACGTACTCCAACGGCAGAGAGAGTTTTCCCTTCCTGCTCACATCTGGTGAGTGTGTCTTTAACTTTAGGTCAAAAAAGTGAGGAACCATCAAAAGGGGCATTGGTAAAGGTAGACTTAAAAAGTTCCGCAAAATTACACAAGCGCATCCAGGAATGTCTCCTCGGGGAAACTCCTGAACCCGCTGCCCTACTCTCTCTATCCGCTACATATATCCGTCTCATGGAGGAGTTGACGATGGAATTTAAGGTGGACAGCTGGGAGGTGACTTTCTCCGTCACACCTGCAGCAAATAAACCTTGTAGACTATCTCCTAGCTCCTTTAGGAGATGTCTTTGTAGCCTTGCAAAGTGTGTGAGGTAGTTCAGCGAACTGAGTGTAACAGTCACTGATGAAAAGATACGCTTCCCGTATCTGTCCATCATTCAAGAATCTTTGTTCGGAGAATGAACAGATGAGGATGTCTCAGAAAGTTCCTTCTTGGTGGCTGCTGCTGCCACCATAGCATCTACAGGCACACCTTTTGTAAGAAAATCTTTTCTAGTGGGGGCTGACAAAAACTTGTTTGGCCTCCGAGGGACTGGTTCCAAAGTGTCAGGTGACTCCCACGCCTTTCGACTAACTCCATTAGCTCATCAAAAGGCAGAGACACCCAGGAGGCTGAAGGATGAAATCCAAAGGCCTTCTGGTACACCGACTCCTCATCAGAAGGGGAGATGGTGTTCCAGCCGCCTCTCTGTTTTAGGATCTCAAGGATAACTGCAAATTTGATATCTTCAGAGGACAACCCTGGGGACTCTTCTGACTCCTCAAGGTCAGTGTCTGAGGTGAAATCAGGGGATTCTATATGCTTCCTCTTGCATGTCCTCTTCCAAGGGGGCTTCCCAAAAGGGCATTCTGGGGTGGCCTTGGAGGAGTGGGGTTCACCCAATGGGGGTTCCTGAGGCTCTGAATCTCTGCTATCCGGTGGAGGGGGTGGTGCCAAGACAGTAACCGGAGCTTTGGGGGGACGAATGCCAGTATCCCTGTGCATAGCTATAGGAGGGGGCAGCACACTCATCATCAGTTTGAAAGCCAAACCCACTGGCTCCGAGGACACCCCTGGTTCAGAGTAAACCCTTGGCTCCAGGAAGACTGTCTCCAAAGCTGATGTTGGAGCCGAGCGAGCCGAGGCACCAGGGATAGACTCGAAACCAAAGAAGCTCGGGGCCAACTGGAGAGCTACTGCTCCTAGACACCACAGATGGCACAGAGAGTGTCTGAGCAGAGATCGGTTCCAGAATATCCAGAATAGGTCCTAGAACCGAAGAGTCTACAGCAAGTGGTATTTGACACTCCAGCTCCGAAGATCCAGCTTGGTTCGAAGGAGGAACAACAGTGGCTCTAACAGTCTTAGACAGCTCCAAAACCTGTTGGGTTGGTGCAGAGAAAAATTTTGCCAGCACCGACGACTTCAATAGTCTACACACCACCCTCTCCATGTCATCATCGGACAGGCTCCGAGAAGACCTGGAGGATAGGGTTGGTGAACGAGATCTCTCGAAGATAGGAAATCTCAAAGTAGGGGAGACCAGCAGAAGTTCAATGGACCGGCTCCCAGTCACAGTTTCTTTTGGCTCCGAAGATCTTGGAGCCGAAGAACTTGGCTTATCAATGATAATTATCTCCATTGGTTCTGAAGGCAGTGGAGCAGAGGAGGTTGATGCTTGAGAAATTTTAGACAATTTTTCAGGAGGCTCAGACTGAGCCGAAGAGACTGGAGATGGCCTTTTGGTTGGTCTGTCCTTTGTAAAGGAAGAGGACTTACTGGAAGAGGTCGAGGAAGAACTTTGTAGAGTTTCCTCAAATGTTGGTTTCAAGAGTCCTTTGATAACAAGCTTATTTTTCCTCTTCTACAGAACATGGGCACTAAAGGAGTGCCAGAATATGCAGGTTTCCTGAAGACTGATTGCTCTTAAACAGTAAACGCAAACACTATGTCCATCCATAATGGACATTTTTTGGGAGCACTTTTGGGATTTCTTAAAGCCTGAAGGCTTATGTTCCTTTCTCCATAGTTTCCTTGGACATGGTAGGGATGAAGAAATCCTAAAACAACTATAAAACTATGTAGAAATCACACAGAAAAAACACATCTAAATCAGAAAAATTATTAATACACACAGCACTTCTAGTAAAGCTAAAGGGTAATAACTTGTGTTTACATAAACGAGCACTAGGTCCTCTAATTTAAACGGACATAGTAGCTGTCAGAAAGGGACACACACACACACACACACACACACACTACTACTACTAGCCCTCTAACTGAAACGGGCAGTTAGCTCTCTAACTTAAATGAGCTAGGCTACAGACTACAGTTAAAGGCGACGGAATACACAATACAGGCCTAGCGAAAAAACGACGCCCAACAAGAAACACAGCAACAGCGATAAATTAGCTACTAAGGCTATGAAAAGCACAGCACTCACAACTAACTAACTAAGCAATTCTAAAGACTAAATATGTAAAGATTAGCAAAAAGACAAAAACTTAGCCACAGCCAAGAAGAGAGCATCTGAACTCGGAAAGCGGCAAACGAGATCTGGAGATTGCACCACTACATGATGTGATACCTACTCTGCCATGAGCCAAGTTAAAGACTTTGAGCTAGTGTATTTAGCAGAGTCGGAGCCGAGGATTGGCTCCGAACCCATCCAGTAAGAATGAAGATGAGATAGGACAACATAACATTCAATATTTCAGATTTCACAACCTCAGAAAGGTTTTGAGTATGCAGCCAAGCAAACATCCTCATAACAATTCCACTACTAGTAGCAGCAGCCCTGGAAAAGTGGCATTAGCCGAATCATGATCACATTTCAAAGACTGGATAGACACTTGAGTCAGAAGCAATAAGACTACACAAAGATTTTTTTTCCACAGATGAAGGAAAATAAGCTCAGGGTTTATTCCTGGTACTGCTCTTGTTTAGCATCTACTTCTCTGAAGTACAGGCCAACACTAAGGGACTCTGGCTAACAAAGTTCGCAGATGACTGCAAACTGGGAGCCATTATTGAATCGCCAAATGATGTGGATATTCTACAAAAGGGCCTTACAGAAACGGATGCTTGGTGTCAGAGCAATGGGCTCAAGCTTAATGCCAAGAAATGTATAGTTATCCCCTTTGGGAAAAACCATGTACCCATGAATTACCACATAGGTGGCAGTACACTAAACACTGAAAGTGTAATGAGAGACTTAGGGACACAGGTAGACAGTGGTTTCACCTTCGATAACCACATCACCACAACAGTCAGGAAATCCTTCTATGTGGCACACCTCATCACTAAGGGCTTTTCATCCAGAAAAAAAGGAGGTCATTCTCCCACTGTACTCATCCCTCAATAGACCCATTATAGAGTACAACACCCCGTTTGGTATGTACCTCACAAGACATCTGCAACAGCTGGAAAGGCCACAGAAATACCTCACTAAAAGAATCACAGGGCTAAAGCAGATGCTCTATGCTGACCGTCTAAAAAAACTCCAGCTATACTCTGTGGCATATCGTCTGCTCAGAGGAGATCTCTGCTTAACATACACGGCCATGTCAAACCCTGAACTGTTGGTCTGCCTGGGATGACATGATCTACAAACCACGATGCTTTGCCAGAGATGGCCTGCACCTGTCGCCCTTGGGATTCCGGACACTGGCTAAGGCTCTTGCCACCCCTATAGTGCCTTTTTTAGGCAAGATTCAAATGACAAATTCACCACCATAACCGGTGCAAGCAAGCAAAACCTGAGGGTAATGCTACTCAATGCTAGAAGTCTAAACCTCAAAATGCACTCACTCGAGGCACTCCTTAAAAAGGAGAACATCGACATCTGTGCAGTGATAGAGACCTGGTTCAAGGCTCCAGAGAGCACCCCTGCATTACCAGGCTATAATTCATACCACACCTTTCAGCCACCTAACTTGGACCAAAGCATTAAAGGCCATATTCATTAAGGATATCCACACCTCCAGGCTAGTTGCTCAGCATAATGCATCTGAGATTATCCAAGTGCAACTAACTCTGGGCAAGACCGCAATGCAAATTGTAGCTTGCTGCAGATCCCCCACCATGCCCCAGGATTCACACTCCTCATTTCTTGATACACTGGAAAATATTAGGGTACAACCTAATACCCTAATAATGGGCGATTTGAACTACCCCACCATTAACTGGGAAAACTACTCATGTACCAACTCTTGTGCTCAACGTTTTCTGGAATACATAAATTCCGATGCCTTGGATCAAATTATCCACACCCCCACCAGGGGCAGCAATATCCTAGACCTGGTCAATACCAACATGGGCAACCGGTGTTCCACACCAGAGGTCAATTCCTCGTTGGTCAGTTCCGACCACAAGCAAATCACCCTAGACATCCACATCCCTCCCCCACCCCCCATTAGGGAAACCACAGTAAAAAATGTCTGCAAAGCCAACTTCACGCTTCTTAAGACAGAAGTGGCAAACTTCACGACACCCATGCTGACGGACAATAGAGATACGACTGCTGCATCTTATACAATTGCACTTTATAAGCACTTACACGAGTGCATGGATCGTGCAATCCCTAACAGAACCAAGATGCTATCCTCCAAAAAAAGGAAGCCAATCTGGTGGTTCCGTTATAAACAAACTCTACAACAGAAGAAAGAAACGGTTGCAAAAGAGAGTAAAATCCCATGATTGGAGGAACTCCATGGACAGCCTCAGTAAGAAGCTGAGATCCCTCATAAAATCCTCCAAAGCTAGTTACAAAAACAAAATCTCCACTGATTCTAAAGACAACCACAAAGCATTCTATAGCTATGTCAAGAATCTCAATGGCAACACTCAGATCTGCTCTGAGTTGCAGCATAATGGCACTAAATATACAGAACCAACTGATATTGCCAACATCCTGGCAGATGGGTTCAGTGCTAACTTTACCTCTCTCTCATCCCCTAAATGGCCCATCTCTATACCGGAAGAATGCAAAGTACCTGGAGCGTATCATCATGAAACTTATAAACAATGACATTGGTAATCTCCAAACTCTGGACCCTACCCAGTTCGGGTTTGTAAAAGGCAGATCATGTCTCCTAAACCTGATAGACTTCTTTGAAGCAGTCACCAAAGCTGTAGATGAGGGTAAGGTGGTACACACAGCCTATCTAGATCTCGCAAAGGCTTTCGACACCATCCCCCACTCTGGAATTATAGACAAACTCACTAAACTAGGTATAAATCCCTATGTCACAAGAAGGGTTGTCAACTGGCTCACTGACCGAACCCACACTGTGAAAGTAGAAGACTCTAAATCTAACTTCAGACCAGTGACAAGTTGAGTACCACAGGGTTCAGTCCTAGGTCCTCTCCTGTTTGGTATCTACTTCTCTGAATTACAGGCTAACTCAGAAGGTCTTTGGCTAACAGAGTTCACGGACGACTGCAAACTAGGAGCCATAATCAAATCTCCTAATGATGTGGACACCCTACAAAAGGGCCTCACTGAGACAGATGCCTGGTGTCAAAGCCATGGCCTCAAGCTCAATGCCAAAAAGTGCATAGTCATCTCTTTTGGTAAAAACTCTACACCCATGAACTACCACATAGGTAGTAGTCTACTTAACACCGAAAGTGTGATAAGAGACCTTGGGACACAGGTGGACAGTAGCCTCTCCTTTGATAATCACATCGCCACAGTAGTCAGGAAATCCTTCTACGTGGCACACCTCATCACAAAAGGTTTCTCATCCAGGAAAAAAAAGAGGTCATTGTTCCCCTCTACTCATCACTCATTAGACCCATTATAGAGTACAACGCCCCTTTTGATATGTACCTCACAAGACATCTACAACAACTGGAAACGCCAGAGAAATACATCACAAAGAGGATTACCGGCCTCAAACAGATGCGCTATGCGGACCGTCTCAAAAAACTCCAGCTTTACTCTGTCGCATATCGCCTTCTCAGAGGTGATCTCTGCCCAACATACAAAGCTATGTCAAACCCAGAGCTGATGGACATGCTCCACGTAAAGAAATCCCAATCCCTCCCAGCTACACGCTCTAGGGACCTAAACCTTGTCACCACAATAAACAGAACATGCTGGAGGGATAGATTCCAGTCTCACAGACTTCCCATACTCTGGAACAAACTACCTATCTATATCAAACAAAGCTCCTCATTAGCACTCTTCAAGAAAAACTTGATGATTGGATGGGAGATAGGAAATTCACCCTGGGGATCACTTCTGTGGCTCTGCTTGACAGGGGCATAGGAAAATAATTTTCTTGGGTGGCAAAAGCCAGGGTACCGTTTGGCTAGGCTTATATTGGCCATAGGTCCAATAGCCTAGTACCTACCTATGAACCTATAAACCTATAAGAGTTGTAAATATAAGTGTTGCAGAAGAAAATACTTTTTCCCCAAAATTTATCAAATGCTTTCCCATCCTTGTCAGAAGGGGAAGGATTGGCATTAACCAGCTGTTTAGCAGCCACTGGGTTCACCAGAGAAATCACTGCTGGATCTGATCTGGGGTTTGACAATAAACTTATAAGACTGAGGAATTTTATACAATCTATTTGCTTTCCTGAGGGGAAACAGGCTAGCTGACAGGCTGTAATAAACACATTCCCCAGTGGAAGAGCAGGGAGGACTGGAGTGGATTCAGGAAATTCTAGTTGCAGTAAATCATAATATTTCTTAGGAGACAGTGGAAAATCATTATGTTCCATTGAAACAACTTATTCATTTTGGAAAAAAATCTTTTGAAGGGACTAGTAGAAGCCATATTTTCCTCAGAATCAGAAACCTGCGGGGGAAAAAAAGTTCCTTCACAACTGTTTTGTGGTTCAGAATATTGAACCTCCTCAAAAAATAAATCCCTTTTTCGTTTACGAGAAACACCAAAATCAGAAGGGTCCAGTGCCTGACCTAAACCCTGAGATAAGCCCAATAAATCCCTCCTGTCCAAAATCTGAGACAAGAAAAGACACAGGTCTAGTTTTTTGCTTTTGACTAAAATTTCTGAAGCAGATCTGGCTTTGACAGGCAAAAAAACTCCCTAGAGACAGGCACTTCAATCTGGCTAGGCAGAGAGGAATCCTGGGCTCCTGCTTCCAAGACCAACAAGAGTATTTTTCCTTTGCCTGCCAAGGGCACTCCAACAGCTGCAGAGGTCGTGTCTAGCACCCCTAGTCCATGGTGGCTGTAGGGACAATACCAGAGGGAGAAAAAAGGTAAATGGTCTGAGAATCCAGAACTGACCACATTAGAATCACCCATCTGTGGCATAGGCATTTAGCAACCTGCTAAAGTGACAAAGCCTGCTTAATTTTTTTTCTTTCTGTGGCTGGAAGAACAAAGAACTAAGAAATTGTGAGGTTGTTCTGTGGTAAAGCTGAAAAAGATGTCCAATTCTCAAGGAAGCTTGGCAGCTATAGTTGATGAAAGAGGTGTGAAAAAAGTCAACTTTTCCACCAAAAAAAAGATAGTGAAAAGTACTTTAAACATTTTCCCCAACCTCAAAAGTAAAATACAAATTTTACAAAGGGAAAAACAATTAAACTTTTAACAATTTTTTTCCACAAAAATAAAACATAATGCTTCTGTTTAAAAGTTACTAATCATAAGAAAGTCTATGACAGCAATTTTTCGTAGCTTAAAATTTTTAATTTCATAAAAAAGTTCACTTTCCTTCATAAAATTAATTAAAATGCTGAAATCTTTTTCTCCAAAAGGAAATGGAACTGAGTTAGCAGACTGTCGATCCTTGAAAGAGAACAACATCAGCCCTCCTCTGGATTGGAACATTTCTGAAGGGCTTGGAACCAACCCTGCTCTTTTCTTCAGTCCCACTCCAGCTGACTAACTGTTTAGGCACTTGCAAGGTACCCATAAGGTTTGGATGCTGGGTGGCTGCTATATCCTAGTTGGATATAACCCATTTAGCCAAGACTATTGCAGCAATGATGAATATGGTGAACATCCATGGTTGCCTGAGCCAAAAGGGAGGTCACCAATTATCATTTAAGAGTCTTTCTGAATCTTTAGGACAACGCTGGTTATCACAGGAAATGGTGGGAAAGCATACAGGAACATTCTCATTCATCAGAATGAAAAGATATTTGTCTTTCAGATCTTTTTGCATTGAGTCCTGGATCAGAATTTCTTTAACTGTCTGTTGTGACTAGAGGCAAACAGACCTACTTGAGGTATTCCCCAGACCCACAGGTACAACTTCCATTCATGAGGGTATGCCCTGGTCCTGCACAGCAGGTTTGCAACATTTTGTTTAACAGAAAAGAGTAGCCTGTAGGGACAGATCGCGCCGAGCTGCTAAATCACTTGCTATCATAACTTGTCTGCAAAGTGGGTAAGAATCCCCCCTCCCCCATTAGTTTAAATACCACATCACAGTGGTGTTGTCTGTGATTATTAGTACAGGGCCTGGAACTCAAAGTTGATTTAGAGATTTGAACAGCATTATTACTTTATTACAGCTACCATTTGACATTTATGTATTTCAGTCCATCATACCAATCCCACAGACTCTGAACTTTCACCCCCCTGGATACAACTCCCAATGCAAAGTCTGTGGCATCTGTGGTTACAGACTGACTGGTTGCTGCAAAGGAGAAAAAGAGACTGAGGATGAGAGATAAATGATCCATCCACCATAGTAATTCTCTTCTTACAAATCCCAGCACTGGAATCTGAAAAAATAGGGGGTGCAGGTTTTGTGTCCAAAATGATCTCAGGAGCCACTGAAATTTCCGCATGTGAAGTCTGGCCAAAGGACTCCTGCGAATCCTGGAGGGTATGAAACCCAGAATCCTGTGATATTCTCTGGCAGAAGTCAGAGACTGGTTGAAGAATATCAGAAACTGTTCCTTGGAAAATTCTACTTTGACTTGGGAAGAAAAGCCATCATGAGGGATGTAACCAGGAGACATCCCAGAAACACTATTCTGTGAGATGAAATGAGAAAAGACTTCTCTACGTTTAGCCGAAATCACAGACTGAAGTTTTTTTTTTTTTTTTTTTTTTTTTTTACCCAAGCCAGAAATTCTTGATAAAGTTGTGAAAGAACCTGCAAAAATAAGGAAGCAAACTAAATATGGGAAAATGATGTGAATGCACTGCAACCTGCAATGGGCTATTATGGGTGCCGGGTACTTTGTAAATACTCTTGGAGCTGTAGACACAATGAAGGATAAGGAAGAGAATTCAAAATGTGAAAGACACACAATCTTTTAGAAATCTTTTAGAAAAAGTCTGAAATATTTGTTTTTTTGTTTTGGTAACTCTGGACTTTATAATAGTTTTCAGTTCTCAGAGAGGTGGAATGAGAGGTAGCAGAGACTGTAAATACATCATTTTTGATTTTGGAACTTTGATGGGATGGTTCTGAAACCAAGTATCTGAAGTTACCTGGTGCCATACAGGGAAGTAAAGAACTACTGCAGGATTCATTAAGGTACCAGAACATGTACACATCATAATAACTTTCCCCAAATTCAGCATCTGTCCTAACACAGTGCTGCATGGTCCCCTACCAAGGGGATATGCACAGAGTAAGGCTGGCCCTGCAGCTGTGATGAATGCTAACGAGGCATTCTAGGTGAGATGCATATGCTAATTAGCCATGTGTTCTCTACCCTAGAACCACCTCCAGGATCTACACACTGACAGATTCAAAAAAATACTTAGTCTTGTAGATCAGCATGGCTATCCCCACCATGCTGTGGTACTGAACACAGCCAAAAGGCTGCATTGTTCAACCACATGCCATGACTGCTGTACAGGGAGTGGCTTACTATGGATTTCTCTGAACTGTAAGTGCCATGACTGCACCAGCAGTAATATGGAGATCAGGGAGAGGGGACATAGTTAAGAGTAATTCCTGGTGTCTAGTGCATCCTTCCACCTCCTAATCTCCATATAGCTGTTGGTGCTGGTTCTTGCCACTTATATTTCAGATTAAACACTAGCGTCTCAAGTAACTGCCATAACAGCACAAACAGCAGCTTGGGCATCAGGGGGATATGCACTAGACACCAGGGATTACCCTGAAATACAAGGGTTGTAACAGTACAGGGATCGGGGTTGAGGAGATGCATTTCAGGTAAACCCTGGTGTCTAGTGCAAGTGTTGTAACAGCATTTTTTTTTTTTCACTGAGGAAGGCTCTGGCCAACAGCAGCATAGGGACTGGGGGTGAGGTTTCACTAAACCACCAGGGCATAACAGATACATGCCACAATGGCACTTCAACTACTACAGTGATGGGGGGGACCACAGGAGGGGACAAGTACAGTGACGGTGTTGTGTGTACTTGTGTGTGGGGGAGAATGAACAGGGAGAATGGTACTGCCTATACAAGCAGCAGTTTACTACCACAATGGGCATGTCAGCAATGGTCTGCATGTCATGGTAATAAATGTGATTCAGAGACATGCAAATTAGCCAATGAGGTCCTACCTCATTATGGCCAAAATCTCTGAATTCCAAACTGGCACTTTGTGGGAGCAGAGTCTTTTTAGCGCAAGTCGTACAGTTCATCCTAGGCCCTTAAATGAATCCCTGGACTAGACTTTTGGGACAGTTTTACTGAAATACCAGGGTGGTGAGTAAGAAGGAAAAACATAGAAGGGGCATATAGTCATTCTGATTTCTTAGACTATCCTTAGTTTTGGGATGACCTTCTTTTACTTTTAGAACCTCTCTGTCATTGCTTTCTAAAATTTAGATTGTCTCTGCCCTGCTAAGATTGTTTATTTTGTTTCCTATAAAAGGAGCCTGAACTGAAAGGAAAGCTCTGTTATATTTTAGCATGGTGGTTGGCATATCTGGATGGCTTCCTGAATTAACTTTCCTCTTTCATCAAATCTTTTAGGAAACTCAGCAAAAGACGAAATAAACAGTACCTCTTGATCCAGGGGAGCATTCAGGACTTCAGCTTTTGTGTCCTCTTGTAAATTCTGGGAACATAGCCAAGCAAATTTTCTCATAGGTTCATAGATAGATACCAGGCTAGCATCCCCAAGGCCTATACAAGCCTAGTCATAAGGATTCCCTGGCTATTGTTTCCCACAAATATTTACTTTCCTGGACCCCTGTCTAGCAGGACTACTGATGTGATCCCTGGAGTGAATTTCCTATCTCCCATCCAATTGTCAAGGTTCCTCTTGAAGAGGGCCATTGAGGCACTCTGCCTGACATGTATGGGCAGCCTATTCCAGAGCATGGGGAGTCTATCTATGGGTCAGGAACCTATCCCTCCAGCATGTTCTATTCATCATGATGACAAGGTTAAGATCCCTGGAGCGTGTGGCTCGGAGGGTTTGGGATTTCTTTAAGTGTAGCATTTCCAACAACTCTGGATTTGACATGGACTTATATGTTAAGCAGAGATCGCATCTGAGTAGGCGATATGCGACAGAGTATAGCTGGAGTTTCTTTAGACGGTCAGCATAAGGCATCTGCTTCAGGCCTGTGATTCTTTTTGTGAGGTATTTCTGCGGACTTTCTAGTTGTTCCAGATGTCTTGTGAGGTAAATACCAAATGGGGCATTGTATTCTATAATGGGTCTAATGAGGGATGAGTACAGAGGGACAATGACCTCCTTTTTTCTGGATGAAAAGCCCTTAGTGATGAGGTGCGCCACGTAGAAGGATTTTCTAACTGTTGTGGCTATGTGGTTAAAGGTGAGATCACTGTCCACCTGTGTCCCTAGGTCTCATCACATTTTCGGTGTTTAGTGTACTGCCACCTATGTGGTAGTTCACAGATAAGTGTTTTTTCCCAAAGGGGACAACTATACATTTTTTGGCATTTAGCTTGAGTCCATGGCTCTGGCACCAGGCATCTGTTTCGGTAAGCCCTTTTGTAGTATATCCACATCATTTGGGGATTCAGTAATGGCTCCCAGCTTGCAGTCATCTGCAAACTTTGTAAGCCAGAGTCCCTTAGTGTTGGCCTGTAATTCAGAGAAGTAGTTGCCAAACAAGAGTGGTCCCAGGACAGAACCCTGCGGTACAACACTTGTCACTTGTCTGGAGCTGGATTTGGAGTCGGCTACATTTACAGTGTGTGTTCTGTCAGTAAGCCAGTTTGCAACCCATCGAGTGATGTAGGGATTAATGCCCAGTTTATCTATGATTCCAGAGTGGGGGATAGTGCCGAAAGCCTTGGCGAGGTCCAAGTAGGCTGTGTGAACCACCTTACCCTCGTCTACGGCTCTGGAGACTGATTCGAAGAAGTCGATCAGGTTCAGGAGGCAAGCTCGGCCCTTCACAAACCCAAACTGGGTGGGGTCCAGTGTTTGAAGGTTGCCAATGTCTTTGTTTATAAGTTCCATGATAATACGTTCTGTGGCCTTGCAGATCAGGCTCGTCAGACTAATGGGACGGTAGTTCCCAGGATCCAAAGTGGATCCCCCCTTGTGGAGTGGGATGACTGTAGCTGTGCGCCACTCTGTGGGCATGAAGCCTGAGGTGAGGCTATGTTTAAACATGACACACAGGTGAGGTGCCAGTTCATTTTGTAGTTCATGCAGTAGACACCCTGGGATGTCATCTGGTCCCATGGATGCTGTATTCTTGGCTTTGGAGAGTGCAAGTTTTACCTGAGTGGCCGTGATTACTGGAATTTGGCATTCTTTCGGTATTGAGATGGGCCCTTTAGGGGGTGAGAGGGGGGTGAAGTTGGCACTGAATCTGCCAGGATACTGGCAATATCCTTGGGATCAGTATTATCTAGTGCCACTCTGCTGTAGCTCAGATCAGATCCGAGTATTGCCATTTCGATTCTTGACATAGCTATAGAATGCCTTGTGGTTGTCTTTGGAATCTTTGGCAATTTTGTTTTTGTAACTAGCTTTGGAAGATTTTATGAGGGATCTCAGCTTTCTACTGAGACTGGTGCGGGAGTTTTTTGAATCCTGGGTTCTTTCTCTTTTCTGTAACAGTTTCTTCCTTCTGTTGTACATCTTGTTTATGGCAGGGGACCACCAAAATTTGCTTTTTTTTTTTTTAATAGGACAGAGATTTTGGTTCTATTTGGGATGGCTCGGTCCATGCACAAGTGACTCTGCTCATACAGCACCTTATTGTAGGATTCAGCAGTTGAACTTCTAGTTCCCATCTGCAGGAGTGTCATGAAGTTTGTTACTTCTGACTTGAGAAGCATGAAGTTGGCTTTGGAGAAGTTTTTTAAGGAGGTTTCCTTAAAGGGGGGGTGAGGGTGGGATGTGGATGTCAAGGGTGATTAGCTTATGGTCTGATCTGATGAAAGAGGGGGTGACCACTGGTGTACAGCATCAATCTCCCATGTTGGTAATGACCAGGTTTAGAATACTGGTACTACTGGTGGGACTATGAATTAGTTGCCCTAGGGCGTTGGAATTTATGAATTCCAAGAACCATTGAGCAAAGGTGTTGGTACAGGAGTAGTTTTCCCAGTTAATGGCAGGGTAGTTGAAATCACTCGGTATTAGGGTGTTTGGTTGCATCTTAATATTTTCCAGTGTGTTTAGAAAGGTGTAGTGAAAATCTTGGGGCATGGTGGGGGATCTGTAAGAAGCTACAATTTGTAATGCAGTCTTACCTAGTGTTAGTTGCACCTGGAGAATTTCAGATGCATTGTGTTGGGCAACCAGCCTGGAGGTGTGACTATCCTTGGTGAGTATGGACACTCCTCCACCTTTAGTGTTTCGGTCCTGGTTTGGTGGCCGAAAACCGAGAGAGAGAGAGAGAGAGAGAGTGCATTCTGAGGTTTAGACTTCTAGCATTGAGTAGCATTAACTTCAGATTTTGCTTGCTTGTACCCATTACAGTGGTAGTTTTGTCCTTTGAACCTTGCCTAAAAAAGGCACTATAGGGGTGGCAAGAGCCTTAGCCAGTAACCTGAATCCCAGGGGCAACAGGTGCAAACCATCTCTTGCAAAGCATCGTGGTTTGTCGATCACGTCGTCCCAGGTAGCCAGATACTAGATCCCCTTTGAATGACACCAGAAGCTTAACCAACTACTGAAGTCAATCATTTTGTCCTTATACTGTGGTATCATTCTGGGCGATGGCAGGATGCTACTCAGGGCTAGGGTCATACCTGCCTGGGCTACATGATCTGAGAGCTCTTCCATGTCTCTTTTTATGTAGTCCAGGGAGGTACGTCTCAAGTCATTCACTCCAACATGGACAATGACAGAGTCATATTTGTACTTGTTGTGGAGTGACTTGATTGCATGCGTTATGTGGTGGATCCTGGCACCTGACAGGCAACTAACTGTAATTTTCTCCTTGTGCAGCCTGGTGAGTGGGACATCAGTGCACCTGACTTATAGTCACCTATGACTAAAGTGTTGGGTACGTTGCCTTGCCTTAAGAGCTGCTGTTGGATAGCACACTGGTGTTGTGAGCTATGTGACGCTTTGGTTGTGTTTGGGGGTGGTGTTTGTTTGTGTTTCAGCTTCGGAGGTCCTTGTTGCTTGGGCTGGTTAATGTTAAGAGCCTCCACATATGTGGGTTTCATGTTACTATGTGTGGGTTTTGAAGGACTATGTGTTGTTTGAGGTGTTGTGTGGGTGTTAACCTCCTCTTGACTATCTAGCACAATCTTGGCTGAAGACAGCTTTGCTTCCCGTTTGGCTATGTAAGTGCATCTCTCGCAGGTTGTGTTTGGTGGTAATTGGACAGGGTTCTCTGTGTACATGAGGCAATTGCTGCATTGCCCCAGTATGCCAGATTCACCAGGTGGACAGGAGAAATCACCGGAAGCTTACCCCTTGGAAATGCCTGGTTAGGTACTTTCTTTGTGGAGTACAAGAGCTGTTTTTCCTTACTTTTTGGCAAGGTATTTGCAATTGTAGGTTGTCTAGTGCCTACAGCTATTTTCTCCTTATTACCAAGGAGAGGCGAGTGCTTGTAACAAATTAAGGCTTCCTAGTTTTTTTTAGCGAGTTTTAGAACAAGTGCTAGTCACAGGTATACAGATTTTAGTGCTACTGCTGATTAACTAGCTAGTTCTAAGGGATAATTTGAACAGCAAACTTTCTGGCACCGGAAATAGTTTAACCTTAGCCCTGCGGCAGCTGCTCTAGAAACAGTATCAGCAGTGTCATAATAACATTTTAGACAATGTGTTTAGTTACGTGAGATGCAGAAGATATTAAGGAATTCAGATAAGTCTTAGTCTCTGAGAAAGGAACCTGTTCATCATTCAGCTTTCTCATATTGTCAAAGGAAGTCAGCAGAAACTTGGACATGTCAGCCTGAAGATTCACAATTCTGAAGACTAAGATGGAATAGTATAAACTTTCTTCCCAAACCTATCAAAGGCTTTTTCACCTTTAGCAGAAGAAATAGTGTTAGCAGATATAAGATAACTGGCAAAAGATGGCTTTGACAAAAATCACTGCAGGGTCTGCTCTGGAGTTTGGAAAAAAAAACTGTTGGTATTAAAAACCTTATATAATTTATCTGACTTCCTGGGGACAGGAGACTGACTGTCGGGCAAACTCCTGGCTGTAAAGAAAATGTGCTCCAATACTGGCTAGACAGGATGAACAGCTGCCGATTAAGGAAAAGCCACCTGTAATAAGTCATAATATATTTGCAGTGATTCTAGAACTTCTTGCTCCCACTGGAAAAAACAAAATCATTCATTCTGGTAATAGTGTAAGAAAAATATAACTTTTCAGGAGGGGGATATGAATAAAAAACTTTATGGGGTAGGAACTGAGAAATAAATTCTAAATCTTATTTCTGTCCCTGAGGCTGAGAATCAGAAGTGGACAGAGAGAGAAAATTATTTTTCTTTTTTCATTCAGGGAAGAATCAGAATGCAAAGACTGAAAACGTGGAAATCAGTCTTTAGCAAAACCCAGCCAATCTTACCTGGCTGTCCCATGTGAAAAGGATGAAGAAAAAGTTTCCTTTTCCCAGCAGAACCCCCAGAAAAAGACCAACCGATAGGTTGGCATTTTTTCCAAGAATCAAGCTCCTCAGCCTAGCTTTAAAGTAGGGCATAGTCTGCACCCTCCTCCAATACCAGTAACTGTAGGTCTCCCTTACCATAAAAGGACAGTCA
Organism: Protopterus annectens; assembly: GCF_019279795.1. NCBI lineage: Eukaryota > Metazoa > Chordata > Ceratodontiformes > Protopteridae > Protopterus > Protopterus annectens. The sequence continues at coordinate 1,339,827,654 of NC_056732.1, forward strand.
AAAAGCCAAAGAGGACATGCCCGCCTCCCAGTCTTTAGCAGCTTCTCAAGGAGAAACACCAATGGGGCACATTGATCTATAGGTGATCTATGCCTGGCAGAAAAGGTTTCCTCAGATAAAGCTCTGATAGACATTTTGCACATCTGCAAAATGAATTGCATCAGAGCCACTAGATCCAGTGATTTACATTTTGCTCGTGTTTCCCAGTAAACAAATGTTAAATAAATAAGTAAGCAAGCAAGTGGTCCAAGGTAACAGAAATGGTCAATGCAGTCATTCATTGGTGGCTGAGATGAAGAGGATGAAGCTGGCTTGAAGACAGAAGATTCACATACAACTTTTTTCTTTTTGCAGGTCAGAGACAAAACCAAAGAGTCCAAAGCTTGGTCCATGCCTTTGTCAAAGTGTCTGATGTCCACAAAGGTTGCTTATCAGAAGAATCTAAGATATAAAACACATTGTCTTATATGGATCGCTTTAAATCCCTATCGCTATACTTTGTCTCCTACAGGTTACGGACAGGTGATCTATGCCTGACAAAAGGTTTCCTCAGATAAAGCTCTGATGGACCTTTTGCACATCCGTAAAATGAACAGCATCAGAGCTACTAGATCCAAGGATTTAAATTTTGCTTTTGACATAAGAAACATTGGCGAGACAGAATTGTGGCTCAGAGTATCCCCATGCTCTGCAAAAGACTCCCCATCCAGGTGAAGCAGAGCTCACCCTTAAACCTATTTAAACTTAACCTTGACCAATGGATAGGGAATCAGAAATTCACTCCCAGTCTGCCCCCCCACCATGTCTCTGGCAGAGGTAGACAGCAATGCCCACAATAACATACCCCCAAATAACCTGTAGAAACGTCCTAACATACGCCCTCCTAATAAATGCCCATGATAAATAGGGATACAATTGGGTTGGGTTGCATGCCAAGGCTTATAAAGGCCCTGTTGGTCATTGGCCTAGTATATAACTAAGCACCTACAAGAAGATAATGGAGCCTTGGACATTCGACAGAAGAACCTGACTGAAAAAGTGAGTTGTAAGGTAAAACTTTTAATGACAACTCCCAAAACCACTAGTTTTTGTCATTAGCTTTAGATTTCTAGTAAAAAGTAAAACTTTTGTACTCAAAAAATATATATACAATTTCACAGAAAATTTCCCATTGACTAAAAATGTAAGTTTTCATGTTTTTGTTTTTTTAACAACTACTAAAAACTCTTGTCCTAGCCTTTAACAATAATTTGACAGAAAAGGCAAACTTTTCTTCACAAAATTTGATAGATTGGAAAGTATTCCCCAACAGGGTACTTATTTGCACAGCCTTGTAGAAATGTTAGATTATCACTGATCATTTGAAGCCCACAAGGAAGACCACACTTCAATGGCAAGAAAGTTCTGAGGGTTTGGTACCCTTACTTCTGATTTTGTACTGCTCTCCTTGAGTTGTACAGTAGTTAGGCTGACTTTGGAAGCCGGGTGGTTATCATATCCTTGGCTGGATATTACCCATATGGCTTTGGCCACTGCAAAAGTGATCTTATGAGGAGCATGAGAAGTGTCTATGGACAGCTAAAAATAAATATGATGGTTTCAAAGAGAAATAAACAAAATCTAAAAAGTATGCATTTCTCAGTAGTGTCCACTGAAAAACGACGACCTGCAAGCATTCATTCAACACCTGACAACTTGGTACAGGAACTGGTCCAAGGACCCTTTTCAGCCATAATTTCACAATTCAAAACAAAAATCTGCAACAAATGGTACACAGTCACTGTAAAAAGACATGGGTAGGGAGGGAGAAACCAAAGAGAAAAAAATTAGCCAAGGAATAAAGTTGCATTCTGTTGGCTTATATTTTCACTAAATGTATTGAGTGGTAAATTGTGATTAACGTTTTATAAACTGCCTACCAGATGATGTAGGTAGAAAATTCACATTTGCATTTGCAAGGGTTTCGCTTATAAGTGCTGGCAAAAAATGTCCAGCCACAGAGAAAGAAGTTGATGGCTGCCTGCCTTTTCGGGGGGGAGGGGGCACAACGGCTTAACTCTTCTAATCTGTCTATTATATGTGTTCCCACCTCCTCAGCAGATAGGGTGAATGAGGTATGCAAACACAGATAAAAAAAAAGAATAAGCTTGCATCTACCTGCAACTGAAAGGCGATCACAAAAATCCCTCTCAATACAGCAAGAAAACTCCAAGACCTCTTGCTCTAAATTGTCTACATGAATGTGCAGCATGGGATATAGTTCAGCCCAAAGGGAATGGACTACTGGGACAGGGCCAAAACTATTTAAGGTTTATAACACATTATGTTATCCAGGAAACCAAATGATACAGTTCATAATTCGATCATAACAAAAGTGTATTCTAAATTCAAATACAATTCTATGAAAAGTGTTTATTTACCTCTTCTTTTGTCCATTTTAATTTGTTCCATAACTTTTTAAACCCTTTTTGCCGTACCATCTCATCATCGCAGTCCATATACAGCACGTCATCATCTTCATCCTCACTGATGTAGCAAACACAAAAGATATAAAATGTATTGAGTATAAAACTTCTAATATACAAATGTACATAAAACCGGTTATAAACAAGATGTTGCATATTTACAGCAGCACGTTTTATATAGTAAAATCTGAAGGTAAAAATCAACATTTCTCCTGCTCCCTGAAACGTGGTACCTTAAAGGTGCAAAACTGTTTAAAATTGTATGCAAATCTACTACACCTGGAATGATTTCCTAAGGACAGCATTCTAGCAATATTCCAGCTCTGGTTATAAAGTATCTGTGACACCAGTGACTCTATACAAAGAATCAATCCAATTAGCCAAAACATGGAATGTGAACAGATGAAATTGAAGAGATCCTTGTCCATACTGTGGACTGATAACTATATGATCCAGACCCAGCAATTCTGAAACTGGAAGAAAGACTTCCAACACCTAAATGTAGCCAACTTGCCCTATTCACACACAGTCAATAGAGTAATGTAGTCTTCCAGGAAGCAGCATACTACCAAGAAAGCCTTAAACTACCAAACAAAAAAGATTCTTGCTATAATATACAAACAAATGCTTCCTGTCTCAGCTCTATGCCTAAGATGTTCACCTGCAAGCCATTTCAGCATATCTTGACTACAAGCAACACGTCTGTCCAGATAACTAAAGGAAAAAAAAAAAATCAGAAAAGCACTATATTACATCAAGAATGCTAGCAAGAATCCTGCCTGCACAGAACTGAAAAGTTAGTTACAATGAAAGATCGGCGTTATTAGTTTTAGTCATAGAGTTGTCAGAGTTGAAAGTAACAAGCACTTAACTTGGTTCAAAACTATCCTAAGCTACCTTGGACCCTCATATTACCCACAATCCCATGCTCCAGAGGCCCCCCCCCCTCCAGATCTCAGAAGTCATAGCAACCAGGAAAAATGTTTTTACTCCATAGGAAGACAGGATCAAATAGACCCTGGGGCAGTGTGCAGGAGCAGTGTTGGAGATGAAATAGCCAATAGATTTATCATTAAAGTAACTGCATAATTTTATATCTGTTATTGGGAGTTTCAATTCCATCATGTCTAGGCAAGTCCCAAGCAAAAATGGGCGGCTTGTCAGGAAAGAATACCCTGGATTAGGTTCATAGGCCGGTACTAGGCTAATGGCCCTTGAGCCTTTACAAGCCTAGCCCATAGGATTACCTTGGCATCGTGCCACCCGACCTTAGCTCCCAGTGCCTCTGTCGAGTAGAGCCACTGGAGTGATTCCCGGTAATGTTGTTTTACCACCATGCATTTCACTGCCAAGTCTTGAACCCAGGACCTTATGCAATACAGTCACAGCAACATACCACTATGCCAAATCAACAGTTACAGCACAGCCAGATGCTGACCTTGCCCTGGAGATCCTAAACACTATGTAATGCCTTGGAATGGTATTCAGTAACGCCTGAGCAACTGCACAAATATCATCTACTGAAGCATCTTTGAAAGAAATGCCTGTGATATAGTGATGGCCTCACTAGCAATAGCACTGGTTGGCTAATATACTTGACATACCTTAAGTATACTGCACTAGGAGAGGCAGAATCTTTTTTTTTGGCCCAGCTTCTTTAAAGAGAAAGAAACAAAAAAAAATAAAAAACGGGATCGTTCTTCATTACTTTGGGTCAGTCCAAATAAAAAGTTGAGTTGTCAGAGTACATTCCAGAACAAAGACAACATCACAAATTACATTATTTATTTCCCTCTTTCATCCACATTAAAAGGATTTCAGAACAAAGTACAGTTCTGCCATTACATTCACCGTAACAGCAGATGTTTGAATGATAACAGCTGCTGCAGCCTAAGCTATATGTGTTATATCCTGCCAAGTATACAACAGCTGGCCAGCTTTCCAAAAGCATCAGGGTATCTTCCCTTGCCTAAAATCATTAAGCAGCTCAAGCTGAGCTGTCTAAAAAGACAACTTTTGACGCAAAGCCTTTTAGAGATTTCATGCCAACTGAGAGTGGGAGGCTGAGTCCTGAGAAAACATATCTAGGAGTAAGAATTTAAATAAATTGTCCACACCCTGGCTAAACAGCATACTAAAAATCTAAGTGGGTGGAGGGAGTGAGCAGTTTCAACAGCAGTGATCATTCAAGCATCGGCTATTATGGTAAGTTTACTAACACAATTATGCTATGTTCAAAGGGAGTACTCCTGGAGCAGCCTAAGCTATATAGGTGGATTACCCAAGCTTACAACATTTGGGTGATGGAAGGGGAATCATAGGAAGTTACTAGGCTAATGGCCCTAGGGCCCTTACAAGCCTAACCAAGTTCAATCCTTTTTTCCACGATCAGCACCTATTGCCCCTGTCCAAGAGGGACACAGGTGGAACCCCAGGGGTGAATTCACAGTTATCCCATGAGGTGCTCTGTTTGACATGAAGTGGGAGTCAGTTCCAAAGGTGTGGTAACCTTTGGGATTCAAATCTGGCCCTCCAGCAGGTTCTATTACTGTCGCATCCCAGGTTAAGGTCTTTAGAGCGAGTAACTTGTGTACCATTTCACTTGCGGATATGCAGCATTTCCAATACAGCATGGTCAGAGATTGCCTTATATGAAAGGCAGAGATCGCCTCTGAGTAGTCTGTATAAAACAGAATAAAATTACAGTGATTTCAGACGATCCACATAGGACAGATGCTGAAGACCTTGAATTTACCTTGTGAGGAATCTTTGTGGTCTCGCCAATTGCTGCAGGTGCTTGGAAATGTACATACCAAGAGGCGTTGTACTCAATTATTGGCCTGATGAGGGAAGAGTACAGGGAGATTATAATTTCTTTTTTTCTGGTGGCAATGCCCTTACTTATAAGATGAGCAATTCAGAATGCCCTTCTTAACCCTGTGGAGACATGGTGATCAAAGGTAAGGTTGCTGTCAACCTGTGTGCCCAGATCTCTCACCACTGAATGCGTACTTAGGGTGTTGCTATTGATGTGGTAGCTAGCAGGAACATTGCTCTTACCAAAAGGTATGATAATACATTTTTGCAATGAGTTTAAGGCCATGACTTTGGCACCAATTATTTGTTTATGTAAGACCCTCTTGTAGAATGTTGACATCATTTAGAGATTCTATGACCACTCCCAGTTTACAATCATCAGCAAACTTTATCAACCACAGACCTTTAGTTTTAGCTTGTACTTCGGAGAAATAGATTCCAAACAGGTTCATAGGTAGGTACTTGGCTATTGGTCCTAGGGCCTATATAAGCCTAGCCAAAAATGTACCCTGGCTTTCGCCACCCAAGAAAATTATTTTCCTATGCCCCTGTCGAGCAGAGCCACAGAAGTGATCCCCAGGGTGAATTTCCCATTTCCCATCCAATCAAGATTTTTCTTGAAGAGTGCTAAGGAGGAGCTCTGTTTGACATAAATAAGTAGTCTGTTCCAGAGTATGGGAAGTCGCTGGGACAGGAATCTATCCCTCCAGCATGTTCTGTTTATTGTGGTGACAAGGTTTAGGTCCCTAGAGCGTGTAGCTCGGAGGGATTGGGATTTCTTTAAGTGGAGCATGTCCAACAGTTCTAGGTTTGACATAGCTTTGTATGTTAGGCAGAGATCACCTCTGAGTAGGCGATATGCGATGAAATAAAGCTGGAGTTTTTTGAGACTGTCTGCGTAGGGCATCTGTTTGAGGCCAGTAATCCTCTTTGTGAGGTATTTCTGTGGCCTTTCCAGTTGTTGTAGATGTCTTGTGAGGTACATACCAAAAGGGGAGTTGTACTCTATAATGGGTCTAATGAGTGATGAGTAGAGGGGAACAATGACCTCTTTTTTTTCTGGATGAGAAACCTTTTGTGATGAGGTGAGCCACTTAGAAGGATTTCCTGACCACTGTGGCGATGTGATTATCAAAGGAGAGACTACTGTCCACCTGTGTCCCAAGGTCTCATCACATTTTCGGCGTTAAGTAGACTACCAGCTACGTGGTAGTTCATGGGTACAGAGTTTTTACCAAAGGGGATGACAATACACTTTTTGGCATTGAGCTTCAGGCCTTGGCTTTGACACCACATATCTGGCTCAGTGAGGCCCTTTTGTATTATGTCCACATCGTTAGGAGTTTCGATTATGGCTCCTAGTTTGCAGTCATCTGCAAACTTTGTTAGCCAAAGACCTTCTGTGTTGGCCTGTATTTCAGAGAAGTAGATACCAAACAGGAGAGGACCCAGGACAGAACCCTGTGGTACTCCACTTGTCACTGGTCTGAAGTCGGATTTGGAGTCCGCTACTTTCACAGTGTGGGTTCTGTCCGTGAGCCAGATGGCAACCCATCTTGTGACATAGGGATTTATACCTAGTTTAGTGAGTTTATCTATAATTCCAGAGTGGAGGATGGTGTTGAAAGCCTTGGCGAGATCTAGATAAGCTGTGTGAACCACTTTACCCTCATCTATGGCTTTGGTGACTGCTTCAAAGAAGTCAATCAGGTTTAGGAGACATGATCTGCCTTTTACAAATCCGAACTGGGTAGGGTCCAGAGTTTGGAGATTACCAATGTCTTTGTTTACGAGTTCCATGATGATACATTCCATGGCCTTGCAGACCAGGCACGTCAAGCTAATGGGGCGGTAGTTCCCGAGGTCCGTCATGGCTCTCCCTTTGTGGAATGGGATAACCGTTGCTGTGCACCATTCAGTGGGCACAAAGCCTGAGGTGAGGCTAAGATTGAACATGGTACTTAGGTAGGGTGCCAGTTCATTCTGTAGTCCGTGTAGAACGCAGCCTAGGATATTGTCAGGTCCCATGGATACTGTGTTTTTAGCTTTGGAGAGTGTGTTTTTTTACCTGTGCAGCCGTGATTACAGGAACTTTGCATTCTTCCGGTATAGAGATGGGCCCTCTAGGGGGTGAGAGGGGGGTAAAGTTAGCACTGAACCTATCTGCCAGGATGTTGGCAATATCATTTGGTTCTGTATATTTAGTGCCAATGTGCTGTAACTCAGAGCAGATAAGAGTGTTGCCATTGAGATTCTAGACATAGCTATAGAATGCTTTGTGGTTGTCTTAGAGTCGGTGGCAATTTTGTTTTCGTAACTATCTTTGGAAGATTTTATGAGGGATCTCAGCTTCTTACTGAGGTTGACCAGGGAGTTCCTTCAGTCATGGGATTTTACTCTTTTTTGCAACAGTTTCTTTCTTCTGTTGTAGAGTTTGTTTATGGCAGAGGACCACCAGATTGTCTTCCTTTTTTTGGAGGATAGCATCTTGGTTCTATTAGGGATAGCATGATCCATGCACTCGTGTCAGTGCTTATAAAGTGCATTTCTGTAGGATTCAGCAGTCGTACTTCTATTGTCAGTCTGCATGGGTGTCATGAAGTTTGCCACTTCTGTCTTAAGAAGTGTGAACTTGGCTTTGGAGAAGTTTTTTACGGTGGTTTTCCTAATTGGGGGTGGGGGCGGGATGTGGATGTCTAGGGTGATTAGCTTGTGGTCGGATCTGACCAACGAGGAATTGACCTCTGATGTGGAACACCGTTTGCCCATGTTGGTAATGACCATGTCTAGGATATTGCTGCCCCTGGTGGGGATGTGAATAAGTTGATCCAAGGCGTTGGAATTTATGAATTCCAGAAAACGTTGAGTAAACGAGTTGGTACACGAGTAGTTTTCCCAGTTAATGGTAGAATAGTTGAAATTGCCCATTATTAGGGTGTTGGGTTGTACCCTAATACTTTCCAGTGTATCAAGAAATGAGGAGTGGGAATCCTGGGGCATGGTGGGGGGTCTGTAGCAAGCAGCAATTTGGATTGCAGTCTTGCCCAGAGTTAGTTGCACTTGGATAATCTCGAATGCATTATGCTGTGCAACTAGCCTGGAGTTGTGGATATCTTTAATGAATATGGACACACCTCCACCTTTAGTGCTTCGTTCCGGGTTAGGTGGCCGAAACGTGTGGTATGAATTATAGCCTGGTAATGCAGGGGTGCTCTCTGGAGCTTTGAACCAGGTCTCTGTCACTGCACAGATGTTCTCCATTTTAAGGAGTGCCTCCAGTGAGTGCATTTTGAGGTTTAAACTTCTAGCATTGAGTAGCATTACCCTCAGATTTTGCTTGCTTGTACCTGTTATGGTGGTGAATTTGTCATTTGAACCTTGCCAAAAAAGGCACTATAGGGGTGGCAAGAGCCTTAGCCAGTATCCGGAATCCCAAGGGCGACAGGTGCAGGCCATCGCTGGCAAAGCATCGTGGTCTGTCAATCATGTCATCCCAGACAGACAAATACTGGACCCCCTTAGAATGACACCAGAAGCTTAGCCAATTGTTGAAGTCAATCATTTTGTCCTTGTACTGTAGTATCATTCTGGGTGATGGCAGGATGCTACTCAGGGCTAGGGTCATACCTGCCTGGGTTACAAGATCGGAGAGCTCCTCCATGTCTCTTTTCATGTAGTCCAGGGAGGTACATCTCAGGTCATTCACACCAACATGGACAATGACAGTGTCATATTTGTACTTGTTGTGGAGTGACCTGAGTGTGTGTGCTATGTAGCGGATCCTGGCACCTGACAGTAACTTTCTCCTTGTTTAGCCTGGTGAGTGGATCAGTGTGCCTGACTATAGAGTCACCTATGACTAGAGTGTTGGGTACGTTGTTATGATTTATGGGCTGTGGATGAGTGGCACACGGAGTTTGTGGGCTATGTGTTATTTGGGTTGTGTTGGGGAGGTGGAGTTTGCTTGTGTTTCTGCTTTGGAGGTCCCGGATGCTTGGGCAGGTTTTTGAGAGCCTTCACGAATGTAGGTGTGTGTTTTGTGTTTCTATGTGTGTATTTTGGTGGTGTAGGTTTTGAGGGACTATGTGATGAGTGTGGTGTGGTGCAAGTGTTTACCTTCTCCTCTTGACTGTCTAGTCCAGTCTTGGGTGAAGAGAGCGTTGCTTCCAGTTTGGCTATACAAGTGCATCTCTCACAGGTTGTAGTGTTGGGTGGTAGGAGTAGAAGGTTGTCTGTGTACATGAGGCAATTGTTGCATTGCCCCAAGATGTCCAGATTCATCAGGTAGACAGGAGAAATCACCGGGAGCTGACCCTTAGACATGCCTGGATAGGTGCTTATTTATTAAATACTAAAAACTGCTTTCCTCTATACAAGTGAGGAAATCTGAGTGTTGTAGTAATTTGCAGCTTATTTAGTGCTTACGAGTTCTGAACATATGCTGAGTTCAAAGAAACAGATTTGAGTGCTGAAACTAGAAAACTGGCTAGTTCTAAGAAACAAAATTAAGCTAGAAGGCTTCCCTCCAACACAGAAATGCTTAGGGAATAAGAAGCCTACAAACAAACAGTCTAGACCACTTACAGGAAACAAACTAAAAAAACATTTTTTTTTCTTATCCCGGGATTCTCTCTTTGTACACAGTAGGAGTGCTTGAAATCAGAATATGATCTCACTGCACTCAGTTGAGTGAGCAAATGAGATGGGCCCAGAAGGAGTATCCAAACACAAATTTACAAGAGGGGTGGGCAGTTTCAAAGCCACCAAGATTAACACCAAAACAGAAACAGGGAGGGTGTGTGGGGAACTAACTGAAAAAAAAAACGTCCAGTTCAGTTAATATTCAATGCAACACAAATAAATCAATTAAAATGCTGTATTATTTGAAAAAAGTGCAGATAAAAGGTACTTAAATTCTCTTACACATCCAGTTGAATACAGCTAGATCTTAGCCGGCCAAAGCTGAGGTTTTAAGCCTAGCGTAGAGGTCCCTGAACTGATCCCTGTGGAACACCACTGGTTATAAGTCTGCTGTTGGAGGTGGATTTCCCTATTCTGACTATATGTCTTCTATCAACCAAGGAGCCAGTTAGCGACCCATTGAAACCTAGCTGGGTTAGTTTGTTTGACAAGGATGCTTGAGTGGGGATAATGTCAAAAGCCTTGGCTAAGTCTAGGTAGGCTGTATGTACAGATTTCCCCTTGTCCAGGGCCTTGGTGACAGTCTCGAAGAAGTCCACCAGGTTTAACAGGCATGAACTCCCTTTGACAAATCCAAACTGAGTAGGGTCAAGTGTTTGGAGACTACGTATATCTTTGTTGATAAGATCCACGATGATTCTCTCACTCCATGGCCTTGCAGATAAGGCTAGTCAGGCTAACAGGTATACACTTCCTAGGGTCACCTGGGAATAACTGTGGCCGTTTTCCATTCAGATGGGAAGAAGCCGGTGCTTAGACTATGACTGAAAAAAAAGAGTACCCTATGGTGTTGCTAATTCTTATTGTTACCCATGTAGGACGCAACCCGGGACGTTATTAGGTCTCAAAGATGCTGTGTTTTTGGCCTTAGAGAGGGCATTTACAACCTACTCTTTAGAGGTACAAGGTAGGTGGGCAGGTGGTAGGGATGTCATGGGGTGTGTGGCGCTGATATGGGAGTGAAGTTATACAGACCCTGTCGGCCAACAGGTTAGCCATGTCCACAGGTTCAGTATATGTGGTATCATTAACTACCAGTTTGGCACAAATCTTGGCCTTTCCTTTTAGGTTGCAGATGTAACTAAAGAACAGCTTATGGTTGTCCTTAAATTGAGGATACTAATTTGGATTTGTAGTTTGCTTTGGAGGACTTGCTTGTTTTAGCTAAGAAGGGAGGGCTTCCAGTTTAGAGCTCGCTCTCTCTTACTCTTAGACAGAAATTTCTTCCTCTTATTGTAAAACCTGTTAATGTCAGCCGTCCACCAGGCAGGTTTCCTCTTCCTTGAGGAGCTTGGAGCTTGTTTTCATCCTATCAGGTACATCTGAGTCAATGTAGTTATACAGGTGTTTGTATAACGCACTGGTGTACAACTCGGCCTAGATGCCAGTTCCATCTGATTTGGAAGGTTTAGTGAAGCTATTTATACCATCCTGTAAGAGGTTATAATCTGCTTTGGAGAAGTTTTTTAGTTTAGTTGCTGTTGGGGGGGGGGGGGGTCAGGTGTGACAGTTACTTCGAATGAGACTGATTTGTGGATTTATGGTCAGATCTCACCAGGGAAGACCTCACAATGGGGGTGCTACAGTGGTCCCCAATATTGGTATGCACCAGATACAGGATGTTGGCACCCCTTGTGGGGGGTGTCAACCAGCTGGTCCAGGGAACTGGAGTTAACAAAATCAAGGAACCTTTGGGCAAGTGAGTCTGAGCACAAGTAATTTACCCAGTCAATGGATGGGTAGTTAAAGTCACCCAAAACCATGGCATTCGGATGCATCTTAATAAACTCAAGTAGATCAAAATAAGCAGAGTGGATGTCCCGATTCATGCAGGAGGCCCTGTAACTGGCAATGACTTGAATAGGTGTCCTATCAACAGTTAACTGCACCTGAAGTATCTCCAGGTGATCATACTATTTAACCAATCTGGAGGTGTAGTTATCTTTAATGAATATTGATACACCCCCTCCTTTAGTTTTCACACCTTCAGTTTGTGGTCTGAACGTATGGAAGGAGGTGTAACCCAGTATGGCTGGGGTGCTCTCCACAGCCCTGAACCAGGTCTCTGTGACTGCACAAATGTCTGCGTCTTCTAAGGGGAGGACTGCTTCCAGTTAGTGCAATTTCACATTAAGACTCCTAGCTTTTAGCAGCATAACCTTGAGGTTGTTTTTAGATGGAGTTTTTACGTCGGGATATTTTGTCCTTGACACACTGACTAAAAAGGCACTGTGGGGGTGGCAAGAGCCATAGCCAGTAGCCAAAATCCCAGGGGTGACAGATGAGCACCATCTCTGGCAAAGTATTGAGGTCTGACGATCATGTCAGCCCAGGCTGACAAATACTGGATACTCTTAGAATGACACCAGAAACTAAGCCAATTATTGAAGTCAATCATTTTCTATTTGTAGTGAGGCATCATCCTAGGTGAAGGTAAAATGCTGCTTAAGGCTAGAACTATACCTGTCTAAGATGCACAATTCCAGAGCCCATTCAGATCTCTCTTCATATAGTACATAGAGGTACGTCTAAAGTCGTTCACACCAACATGGACTATGACACTGTCATAACAGTACTTGTTGTTGAGACTTGATTGCATGTGTGATATGGTGGATCCTAGCACCTGACACACAGTTAACCATGACCTTTTCCTTATCCAGCCTGGTGAGATGGACATCTGTGCTGTCTCACGATGGAATCACCTATGACTAATATGTTTGTTGATTTTGTGTTTTGCCTTAAGGGCTTGACAGGTGAGATACTGGTTGCATGAGCTATTATGTGTATTGTGTTCTGCAGAGGAAGTATTATGTGTAGCGTGCTTGTGTTTGGGAGGTCTTTGGTGTTTAGGCATGTTTCTGGTGAGGACCTCTGCATATGTAGTTATGTGTGATGTGTGTTTGGATGGAGTAGGAGGTGAGGTGTGCATGCTGACAACCCGCTCATTGTCATATGTAATGACTGGTCTGAGAGAGCATGGATTCAAGGTTCTTAATATAGCTGCATCTCTCACATGTTGAGTTTGTGTGAACCAGGAGTAGAGGGTTGTCTGTGAACAGATAGTTGCTACACTGTCTCATGATACCCATGTCGACCAAGGTGTCAGGAGAAACTGTGGGAAATTGTCCGTCCATAGTGTTAGGTAAATTTATATGGTCAGGAAAAGAGGTCACACTTAGGAATGGCTAGTGGGTGAGAGGTGTGTTGGTACCTCTGAGGCTAGGCTTAGTGTTCCACCTGACAGTACAGCAGGGCCACAAAAAACTTTTGGAGAACCACAAGCAAAGTGCTAAGGAAAATTAACAAGCAAAACATTCGCATCTATAGCCACCAACGAAAGTGCGCTACACACAAACAAGTGCAAATGAGGGGTGTTAAATAAAATAAGAAATACCCCTTTTAACTTAAACTAGCCAATAAAGATGCTCTCTCTGAGCTCTAGACCAATCATCCTTGATTGGATGTGACCCAGACAGCACTCTCCTCTCACAAGGTTGCAGAAAGGCCTTCACCAACAAGGATGGCTTGAATTTGATATTCAGAAGTTACAAAATAGACCCAGAAACAGCAAACCTGGAACTGGGCTATGCTACAGCTGAACTAGTACATTATATAGTAAAATGTGGCAAAAACATTTCAGACTATTCAGACAGACAGTAGAATGCAAACAGAAAATTAAAAGTGGAACATAAGAGCAAAAACAGGCACTTATAGTTAGTTGGAAGCAACGGATGCCTCAGATGTTTCAGTATCTCAGCGAAGAGCTGGTTTTAATGCTCAAGTGATACCAAACAGTCTAGAGTTAGCAAATCTGAATCTGGGCTATGCTATAAAATGCAGAAGTAGTAGAAATTCAAAGTGCAATGATCCAGGAGCCCCTGAAGAATGGTCTTAGCAAAGCCTGATCTAGACCTAGAGAAGGAATCAAGTTTGTAATGGTTTGTAAAAGTATTTCACACTTGACCAAGTTGCTGTTTCTCAAATACTTCTAGAATCCAACCCTTTCCAAAAAAGCCATAGATGAAGCCAAGGCCCTAACAGAGTGAGTTTTGGTCCTGCCTGGATAGTTTTGTTGTGGTAAGAATAACAAAATTTAATAGCATGATACAATCACTGGAAACAGTCTGTTTTGACACAGGTTGTTCTTTCTTCTTACCTTCATAAGAAATGAACTGATCCAAAGATCTGAAAGATTTTGTTCTGTCAAGATAGTACCCAAGTTGTCTGTGGGCATCCAAAGTATGGAGTATCCTATCTCACTCATTTTTGGTTTCAAGAAAGAAAACAGGAAGATGGGCAATTTGGCTTAAAGTAATTTTGGCTTCCACTTTAGGCATAAAAGAAAGATTAGTTCTGTGGCTTCCAAGTGGCTGCCCACTGAATAACATCTTAATTTCAGCTCTCCCAGTGTGAAAACAGAAACCCAGAAACAGAGCCAGTGAATTAATATTTTTGGTTGAATTTCAGTTACTAGCTAATAAACGCACTGCCTGGATGCCAGCAAAGAAGAAATTCAGAGAACCCGAAAGAAAAACACTCAAAAGGTGAGGAGAAAACATTGGCTGAGAAGAATCCTGCGGCTGTTCAGCAAAAAGCAGTTTGAGTTCCAGTTTTGGTGCAAGACAAGATTTCCAGTAATCTAGAGGGAAAAAAATAAGTCAAATGTGTTCAGAGCGGATTAAAATGAACGAAACACTGGAGTATATTAACTCAAATAACAAAAGGCTGGAAAAAATGTAAGATGCTTTAAACAGATATTTAGATGGGCTGACAGAACTGCAAAAATCACAGGTAGAAATTAAGAAAAGGCTTGCTCAGTATGAGACTGCTGAAGAAGAGACGTTTCAAAAAATGGTAGAATTAGAGGACAGAGCATGCAGGGAAAACCTGACATTTTTTGTTGTACCAGGGAACATGAAGGAGCAGACTGTATTAATTTTATGAAAGCACAAATGAGCAACTGAACTTGCATTCCAAAGCAAGAGTTCTTAATTGAAAGGGCACATCATGTGTATGCTCCAAACCTGGCAATTAGAAAGTAGCCAAGACCTTCAATAGAAATATGAAATCTTATCAGCAGAAACATTTGAGTCTGACAAACATGTGGCGGAAAAAGTTGGAGACAGTAGAGGGTTTGTGGAAAAATATTAATACACTGTAAACCAGGCAGAAAAATAGTACGTTTATGCCAGCAACCATGGAATGTCAAGAAGCAGGTATGAGATTCAAGCTGCAGTACCCAGTTATCTTCAGAATATTTTTTTCCTGGAGGGTCAAAGTCATTTTTGATGCAGAACATGCTAAGGAGGAAATACAAATGTTTGTCCAACAAAAGTAAGCCATCAAACAGAAGGGGATTCTGCTTCTTATTCTTCTGATAATGAAGCTCATAGAGATACTATGCCACTGAAACCTTTTCCAATGTTCCAAAGGAAAATGCCTGAGAGACAAAAAAATACGGGAGTTAGCTAGAAGAACCAGGAGTACATTGGAAATGAACCAGACACTGAATATGGGGATCAGTAGGAAGAAAACCACCACCTCATAAATTAATGAATGAATGTGGGATTACAAATCATCAATTTTACATTTGTGAAACAAGACAAACCTGGAAATATTGTACTGTTTTTACTTCATTAAATCTGTAAGGGACTCCAAAGAATACGTCCTACTTCATGTCATTAATGTTTGGAGGAATGACTAAGGAGAGGGAAAGTGGAAGGAAAGAAGTGTAAGTAAAATAAAATTTGTTTACAGTATTTTTATAAAACATGAAAATATACTACAGACTTTAAAGTAAAGCTTTTTTGTTATTGTTGTGTGTAATAAGGATATTAAAATAAAAAGATGTTCCTTCGTTCCTTTTTTCTTTCTTTCTTTCTTCTTGTTCAATTTTAAAGGATAACTAGACTCAAAAACATGTTTATTTCATTATGGTTTGGTGTTTCCTACAACTTAACACAACTCTGGGACTACGTACAGGTTTTTAAATATTTTTATAAGTAATTTCTGAGTCTGACCACATGGGGTCTAGCATGTTGAAGTGATCCTGATTGTTTATTCTGCCGCTAGGTATTCTACAATGCAGTGCTTGTCTGTAAAAAATTACATCATGCAGACCTCTTTCTTCCTAAAGCTCCTGTCCCTGCATTGATATTACATGCATACACTGCTGTCTTTCAGTCCGTTTTAAGTAACATTTCATGCCATTCAATTACTTAAATGTTAAATAAAATAAAGTAACTGGGAAAAATCCAACTGGACCAGGTCCATTTTCAGTGGATGCCCAGGGAGAAAAGCCCCACAATTAACATATAGTAAAGTAGTTATGACACAGGTAAAACAGGTCAATTATATGTATACACATACAAATAATTGTTCACAATGATTTGACTGTGATTGGTAAAGGACCAAGACTTTTGATAAAGAGTTATATATAAAGTACAAGTGACCTGACAGCGATAATGCTAGTCTTTGAATAACAGTTACATACAATTTGCATTTTACATTTTGCTTCTATTAAGGAACAGTGATGGAAAATAATATAACCTTAGCATCCAGATTATAAGGAGAAAATTTAGATCTATGAGAAAGTAAGAGCCTATAGCTTGAGTAGTAAAGAGAAAGGAGAAGGAAAGTCAGAGGAGACAGTCATGTAATACATGGGCAGATCCAGGTTTTCCTGAGATGTGCTTTGAGTATTTTTTTTTAATTGTGTGTTTGTTGCAGTAGAGGTTATATTAGTGGGGAGGTTATTCCATTTTTTGGCTATGGTATGGGAGTATAGAGCTTTGCCAGCAGTATTGTTGGCAGTTGTAATACTGAGGAGCCAGCAGTATTGTTGGCAGTTGTAATACTGAGGAGACGTTTATATGAGGAGCGCAACTGGTAGAATAATGTGTTAACAGCTGTTTTAGTGCAGGAGTTTTCTCTGGGTAGTTTATGATGTTAAAGGCACAGGTGTGTTGTTGGTGGGCAAGTAAGTGAGGAAATTCTAGCCATTGAATTTCTTTTAGTGCCTGGCAATGATGGGTTCTAAAGGGAGAGTTGGAGGCGAATTTGGCAATTTTATTATAACATGATTCTAGTTTGTCTGGATCTGTTTTTCTAATATGGGATAGGATTGGTGCTGCATATGTAAGTGTTGATAAAAGGTGGGTCTGAGCTAGGGTGAGTCTTGCTTTATCTGTGAGAAAGTTTGTGTGTCTGTAGAGTGTCCCCATTTTCTTATGAACCTTCTGGATTGTGATATATGAATATCAAAAGATAGGTTATTATCTATTTCTACCCCTAGGAGTTTAGTATGGGTTGATGGTGAAATGATAGTGCAGTTTCTGGATGTGATGAAGAAAGTTAAGGGAGTAGATTTTGTTTTGTTAGGGGTGAACAGGAGTAACTTGGTTTTGTTGGGGTTGAAAATGAGTTGGATCTTGGTGATCCAACTTTAAACAGCAGAGAATTATTCTTGGTCCAATTTTTGTAAGGTGATAATAGATGGGGCTGTGCAAATCAGAGTAGAATCATCTGCATACTGAATTAGTGTGGCTTGTTTGGAGGACGTATGTAGATTGTAAAAATAAAGAAAAGTAGTGGACCCAGTATAGAGCCTTGTGGTACCCCAATAGTGTTTGGGAGAGGAGGAGATAGTTTGTTGTGCCATTGGACAGCTTGTTGTCTGCCAGATAAGTAACTTTTAAACCAGGAGATAGTAGGGGGAGTGAAGGAGAGTGAGTCAAGAGCATCTAGTAGTTTGGGATGAGAGACCATGTCAAAAACTTACTTAAAACACAAATGGTGCAAATCCCACAAAACAAGCTTTCAAGGTGCTATTTACTGTTGCTTCTTTTTAGAATGGCTAAATTGCAGTCTTTTGTGAAGCCTGAATTGTACTACTTCGACTCATCTCCCATCCCCTTTCACACCCAACTTCCCTAGTTGTAAAAGTGCTAAGGGTAATTTGAGCGGTTACCTGCTGTGATTGCCAGCTCACACCAGGAGACTTGACTGATGTATTGTTTCCTTGTTCTAGCCTTTACTTTCTGTATGGGTAGGGAAAGGGACCAGGGAGCTGCAACATCACAGCATGGGTGAGTTTCTAGAATGGTTGTAGTGATGTCAGGTTGGGGAGGGAATTGCCCAGAAAACTACCTGTATTCATTTGTCTTGATGACATCAATGAATTGGAGACTGCAGCAAGCTTTTTCAGGGCGGGATAAAAGTTTTTTTTGAAAGTGAAACCACCACAGTATAGTAAGATACTGTTCCAGTGGAGAAAAACAGTCAATTTAAAATATTTTAAATGCTGTGCTGTTGTTTATTCATAGCAAGGACTGCAAATGGGAGAAAAAAAGACAGTGAAGTTAAGCATTTAATAACAGAATCCTGTTGTTGTCCTTTAAGAACATTGTAAAAAGAGAAGAATCAGGATCAAAATCAGAATCACATTTATTGGCCAAGTATGCACACAAACAAGGAATCTGACTCCAGTTTCAACGACTCTCCAAGTATGAATTACATAAACATACATGCAACTATTGAAAACAAAACAAAAAAAGTAAATATACATATATATACAAGGTGCAAACTGCAACTCAGTGCAAAAAATACTGAAATAAACTCTGAAAGAAGCAAGTATGAACAATACTCTGACGCTTGGGAAAAAGGATACCCCAGCCTAATAAGCTGAAGAACTTGATGGCCTGCGGAAAAAAAACTGTTCTTATATCTGCTTGTTTTGGTGTGTATTAATCTATAATGCCTGGCTGATGGTAATAGTTCAAAAAGATGGTGGCCTGAATGTGAAGGGTCAGTGGTGATTTTCCCTGCCATTTTCATGATTTTGGAATAGTACAGGTCCTGTAAGGAAGGCAAACTAGCACCAATGATATTTTCAGCAGACCTGACTAGTCAATGTAACCTATTTTTGTCATGACTAGACAGAGATCAAAACCACACCATTATGGATAAGCTGTGAACAGACTCAGTGACTGCTGTCATAACTGTAAGAAGAAAGCCTGAACCAAAAAAGCATGATATAAGTAAAATGGATATGCTTTTTCTTGCTTTTGCTCATGGGAATATATGGATTAAGGCCATTGGTTTGATCTAAAAACAACTTGGGGAAGCAAGTAAATATAAGAACACTGAATATAATGAAATGTTTTCCTGCAGCTAACAAATGCTCACAGTGCATTATGAAAAGTTTGTAGCTGAAAGCAACTGTGCATCTGGATCTTATGTATCTATGGTGACAATCTAATAATGGGGCAATAAAAGGCTATGAACTATTTTCTGGAAGCATTCAAACTGTTTTCTACATCTGGGAGATGTATAAAGATGAGACAAAAACAGACAGCACTTAGTGTAAAAGCAGAAGCACAGAGTACACCATGCTTCTTAGTATGGATAAAGTACAATTGTGCAAAATCTTACCATAATGGTAGATGTCCTTCTCTTCACTGTTACAGCAGTCATTACAATAGGGATCCCCTGCCAAGGGCAGCCATACGTCCAGCCAGTATACCAAAGCCTTTAGGTTGCTTTAAGGTATGCCGTGCATCACATGTATGCTCCTCACGTAGCTTAGGGCATAAAGGTGACATCTGGATGTACCATCCTCAGAATTGAGCACCCCAGTCAGTCTAAGGAAAAGAGAGATAATCAGCACATCTAGAAGAGAAATGGACCAGGGGCAGAGGGAGGGAGTGAATACTGCAACAGTGAATAGAAGGACATCTACCGTTATGGTACATTTTACACAACTGTACTAGGTCCTTCCATTTCACTGCTGCAGTAATCATTACAATAGGGAGAGTGTCAAAGCTGAGGAAGAGAGGGATGAGGAAGGGCCAAAACAGCTCTCTAGGAAGCCATGAAGGATGGCCCTAACAATACCAGCTCTAACTCTGGAAATTCCATCCAACTTGTAGTGTTTGGTAAATGTATGCACAGAAGTCCAAGTAGGTGCCTCAAGAATAGACTTAGCATCCAAACCCTTGAAAAAAGCACCAGAAGAAGCCACAGCTCTAGTAGAATGAGCCTTAACAGAAGAAGGAAGGCTCTTACCATGAAAGGAATAACAAAAAGAAATGCCTTTAGAAATCCAAGAAGAAATGCTTTGCTTGAACACAGCCAATCCTAAGGACCTAAGATGAAAGGAAACAAAGAGCTGATCAGATTTACGTAAAGTTTTAGTCTTATCCAAATAAAATCGGAGTTGTCTATGCACGTCCAGTGTGTGCAGCACCTTCTAACTGGCAGATTGCGAAGAATGAAAAAAGTGGGCAAATGAATAGACTGATTAAGAGACAACTCATTCATCACCTTGGGCATAAAAGAAGGATTAGTACCCAAGGACACCATGTCCTTATGAAACACCAAAAAACGAGGACAAGCCGTAACAGCTTGAAGCTCAGACACCCCTCTAGCAGAAGTAAGAGCTAACAAAAGTACAGTCTTCCAAGAGCAATGTTGCAAGGAAACTGAAGCTACAGGCTCAAAAGGAGCCAGAGCCAATTTTTGCAAAACAAAATTAAGATCCCCAGCAGGAGGACAAACAGGCTTCCTGGGAGGCCTAATACGAAGGATGCCTTTAAGGAATTGTTTAGCTTCAAATCTAGAAGCTAAAGGAGGAGCTAAAGGCAGACAAGCAGAGATAGCGGATAAGTGAGCCTTAACAGAAAAATAAGCCAATCTAGAATTGAGCAATTTACACAGATAACAGGAAACCAAAGGAACACCCACAGAAAGTGGATCCAGGTTATGAGAAAGATACCAAACAGAAAACCTCTTCCATTTGGATAAGTAGGATTTCCCAGTATTTGGTTTTCTGGCCGCCTGCAGGGCCCTAAGCATGTCCTCAGAAAAAAAAGGAGTCTGTGTGGAATCAAAATCTTATCACCCACAGTGTCAGTTGAAAACTAGACAGGTGGGGATGAATAAGAGGTCCCTTCTCTTGTGTGAGTAGGTCCATCCTGCGAGGTAACTTGAGATGATTGCCCTTGGCTAAATGCAGAAAAAGAAAAGGAACCAATGCTGTCTCAGACAAAAGGGAGTCACCAACAATATTCTGGGAGCATTCTGTTGAATTCTGAACAGAAATCTGGAATGAGGGGATGGGGAGGGAAAGTGTAAAGAAACATCTCCTTCCAAGAAAAAGATAGGGCATGCACCTTACAAGGGACCTTGGACTCTGACACAAAAATAGAAGAAGCTGTCTGTTCAAATGGGAAGCAAAAAGATCTATTTGAGGAGTACCCCACTGGTGGACAATGTCCAGAAAGACATCTGTGCAGCATCTATTTGTGGGACTGAATTAAGGACCTGCTCAGATTGTTTGACACAATATTATGACCTGAGGGGAATGTAAACTGCCTAAAGAGTCACTTGATACTAGATAGCAAGTTCCCACCAGGAGTGCCAACCGGCAAAGATAAGATCTTGTCCCCCGTTTGTTTACATACCACATCACTTGTAGTATTGTCTATAAACACCTTGAGAGGTCCTGGGGAGAAGAGAGGATGAAAAGCCTGAAGACCCAACAGAAGAGCTCTCGTCTTTTTGACACTGATGTGCTCTTTCTGTTGAAGAGGTGACCAAACACCCTCCACTTTTAGGGAACCAATTGCTGTTCTGTTCCCCATCCCACGTCTGAAGCATCTGTGAACAGCTTCTGAGAGGGAAAGAGGGGATGAAAAGGAAGCTCTGGATTTGGAGACAACTGCTGAATCCACCACCGAAGTTCCCTCTTGAGACAAGGCAGAGGAGGGAACTACGAATTTGAGGGGGATGTGCTTGTTGAAGCCACACTGACTTAAGAAACCACAAAAGTTTCTCATGTGGAGTTTGGCCAGAGGGAGCATAGGAATGGTGGAGGCCATGAACCCCACAGCTCTCAGAAATTCCCTGGCTGTTATACAGGCCAGAGGAAGAAAAGTTTGAAAAAAGGAAATGCCAGCATTGCAAAATATTACTAACAGTGACCAGGCAGACACCGTACTACTGTATCCATTAATATTTATTTGTATTAGCACAAATTTGTGCCAAACAGTTAATACTGTCAGAGTTATTTCATTTCTATTATAACACAGCTAGAACACAAAGTAGTGACTGATGTACACTCAGTCAAATACGTCACTAAAGAGTGAAAATACTGTTCAGTTTATATACTTTCTTACATGTCAAGCAATGTTATTTTTAATGTCCTTGTGGTTTGTTCCTCTGGTTTCTGTTCATGTCATGAAAAAGTCCAGTGGTTATATTGTAGCATGGAAAGTTTCTGTTTTTCCTTTGAAATGTCAAATATTATTTTTGATATGAAAGTCCCAGTTATTCTTGCGATGAAACAGTCCCTGAAATGAAAAGTTCCTGTCTGAAATGTCAATGCAACTTCCTTTTCATTATAACAGGATGCCATTTACAGTAAGCCCACAGCTATATGTTATTAATAACTAAACTGAACATTTACAATAAATCTTTAATAAAACGTCATCAGCTAGCTCTTCTTGCAAAGCAAGCCATATTATTTTGAAAACTGCTGTTTGGCCTTGCACATTTTCCTTACTGCACACACAGTATAATTTTGGGGAAAAGCATTTTAATTTATACAATCTTTATCAATACCCCCTTTTTAATTAAAACCAAGAAAACTGTAACATAATTTACACTACAATATGATCTTCAGTACTTTGAACCCCTTGGCCCATTGCAACATACAGATCCCTTGCATTAAAGGCTATCTCTTCGTACAGTGTTACATTACCAACGGCTGTTACTTGATTAATACTTTTATTAACACAAATCTTAACACACGTGCAAACTGTTGTAATTAAGCAAATAATGACAATAAGAGCAATTAATGCGGAAATTATAGTACCCCACCATCCGATAATCCACTTAGCCAATCTGAACATTATGTATTCCATGTTTTCCTAACCTTTGAGGAAACTTTGGTAATTTTCTCTAAATGTTGATGTATAGACTCTGATTTATCAAGAATATATGTACAGCACTCCATTTTGATTAAAGCACACCCCACGACTAGCCAGCAAGTAATCTAAAGCCATTCGGTTTTGGAGGACCATTGTCCTCATTGCTACCATCTCTTCTGTTATATCTGAGATAGTCCCATATGTTGCATTTGGTAAAACTTCCATTAACTTTGCAGCCTTTCTTAATTCCCATATTGCTTTGGCGGTGCCATACCAGGGAAAAAATTCCAGCCCCTGAGATAACACCATCCCCCAAGTCCAGCTGTTAAGTCTTCTCCAAGTTTGGAGAAATTATCATAAACCTCTCTTTTTCTTTTGGTGATTTCTAACCCTCTCTTCTGGCAGTGTATGAGTGATTCTCATCATTGGAACCGCAAACCCAATGTAACAAGATCCTTGCCAGCCATTTATATGTATTTTTTTCACATATGAAAAAGAAACGGCTTGCCAAAATTGTAACATTTTCTTGGCCTATTAGATTATTAATAGCTCCATTTTTAAAAAACTCTTTCATGTCTTCTTTAAAAGAAGTGTTATGTATTGATTCCCAATCTGTTTTTATTTTATCAACTCCCCCATGATACTCAAGCTTATCTCGTGACCATAGGTGATGTAGGGTGATGGAATAGTTAATTACTAATACCCAGCCTTACTGTCCCTTTCTGTTGAAAACAAAGTATTCCTCTTTCTGTCTCCATTAATTGTAGATGTTCTGTTATAACTGACTGGTTTATAACTTTGTTCTTAAAAGATCCTTTAAACATAAACCCTGTATCAGTAATATCTACTGGAACTGCATAGCTTTTTCTTGCTTGTTTTTCAAAATCTTTATATATTTTTATACTATACCAAGTATAAAGAGCATATACTACTATCATTGATACCATGGCTAAGCTTGTAGGTACTCTACAATGGCTTTCTACCCATGTTTCTTCCAATTGCTCTTTTTCTGTGCTTTCCTGCTGAAATGGATTTTCCCATGGGCTCTCTCGTTCTAGTGGAATTTCCAAGTTTAATGGATGTTCCCACATTGGGTTCTCTTGTTCTAGTTGAATTTCCAGGTCTACTGGGCTCTCCTGCATCTAAAAATAAAGTTTAGAAAGAACATTACTTTTCTATTTCTGTGTGGCTCTTTATTAATTTACACTGCTCTCTATAAACTAACAGTGTATTTCCTTTATTTGACAGTTGTCTGTTTTCTGGGATTTATTTTTTCCTTTAATATCCTTTGGACTCTGTACACTAATGGTCCTATCTGCTCAACTACTTCATGAGGTCCCTGCCAATTACTATCCCATGGTCCCTCTCACAAGAAGTTCTTTACAAGGAATTCATCCCCCTTCTGTAAAACCATTTCCATAGGAATGTCTGGCATTTCTTTCCACAGACTGTAAGCCTGTTCCCTGGCAATAGTATCACATACACCCTGTATGTCTTTTAACCATTTCTGGTGTTCTACTGCTTTCAATAACAGTCAGTTTTCTACCGGCTCTGGGTTGCAGGGAAGTGTTAGGAGCATTTTCCTCCCGGTCATTACTTCAAAAGGTGAAATTCCTGTTTTACTGTTAGGGGTTGCCCTAATGCCTAGCAACATCCCTGGCAAATGTCTTACCCAGTCTTTACCCTTTTCTAGGCATGCTTTCCTCAATCTCTCTTTGACTGTCCGATTCATTCTTTTAACAATCCCATTGGATTGTGGGTGATGGAGAATATGAAACCTGTGCTGGATCCCCAGCTGTTTACACAAATGCCACATTATTTGGCTTGTAAACTGTGGTCCATTATCTGACTCTATGATTCAAGGCCATCCCCAGTGGACAAAAATTTTTCCATAGTGCTCCTGCTGTAGTTTTAGCTGTCATACTCTTGGTGGGTATTACTTCTACCCATTTTGAAAATACATCAACTACTACTAGGTATCTGTAGCTTCCCTTTGCAGTACAGAGGGGCACTGCATTATCCACTTGAATAGCATACCATGGCCGATCTGCCACTGGCACCCTATGCAACTGAGGTTTCTTTATACTGGCATTGATTTGTAAACAAACCAAACATCCCTCTAAAACCGTTTTACACAGCTTCTTTAGACATGGATTCCACATCTTCTGTTTGACTATACTCCATATATTTTCTGTGCCTATGTGGCCTAAAATTTTGTGATTATAATTGACTAACTGCTTGGCCAAATCCCCTGGGAGACAGGGTATTTTCTTTCCGTCTGGCATTGGATATACAAAAATTTCTTGACTATCACCCTTCCCGGATGCATTTGTCTAATTCTTTGGGAATCCCTTTTTCTCTCTGAAGAGTTGCTAAATCTTGTATTTCTACTGGTGCAAATGTTTTAACTGATAGTACCTGGTCTTTATGTTCAACCTGCTCTTGTGGCTCTAATCAATCACCTGTCTCTGCCACTTGTTTTGCTTTGGCATCTACCAAAGCATTTTCCTCTAGCCTCTTTTGTTACATTTTTGATGTGCCTTTATTTTTACAATACTAATTTTCCTTGTAGGTCATTTTGGGTAATCAATGTCCATAATTTCCATAATACCAAAGCATGTTTGAGGGGTTTGCCAACACTGTCGACAAGTCCCCTTCCTGGCCCAAATCACCATGGGTAAACGTAGCGAATTTACTACATAAGTGCTGTCACTGTAAATGTTGACTGGCTCAAAATGTTGTAAAACATATTTGACTCTTCTAACTCTGCCCCTTTTGCTGACATGTAACCTGGCAATTTCTTCAGGATAGGCTCTTGTCCATCTCCTGGGATTACCGCAAATCCCGTTCAATATTTCCCATCTTTCCACAACCTAGCCCCATCTACATAAACCATGGGTAAACCACCTTGAAAGTGCATTCAATGACTAAATTCCCAGACATTGTAAGCTTTGAACACAATTATGAGGTCCTCTCTTATAGTTAACTAAATCAGCTAACCAAATCTGAGAAATAATACTTGTCCCCATCTGAATTTAAACAGTCTTTGTACTGAATGGAGTCATCCATTTTGCAAAAATTGTTGGACTCGCTCCTTCTGTGATTTTATTCATTTCCACAGAATTCAAAATAATTTTTATAAATTGATGTGGTGTCTATACAATTATTTTAAAAAAAAACTGTCAAGTATTCTGTCTAATTTCCCAATATATGGCTAACAGTTGTTGTATGCATGGATGATATCCCTTTTAGACTGGGGTTAACTTTCGACTGCAGAAAGTCACATGTCGAAGTGTCCTTTCTGCCTTGCTCCCATTTTGTTGAGGCCAATACTGCAGGAGGACTACTGAAATAGTCTCACTTCCTGCTGCTATTTGTAAAATGAAATCTTGCTGTCCATCAGGTGCTACCAATTCCATAACCTCTGTCAATTTGCTTTTTAGTGGTTCAAAAGCCTGTTTTTTCCTCAGTCCCCAACTTAACCAGGGTTCTTTCTTTTGTTTCACTAACATCTTATATAGGGGTGCGGCAGCTGCCGCGTAATCCTCTATAAACTCACTGTTATAATTCATGATACCTAGAAATTTATGCAAATCTGGAATTGTCAGTGGCTGAGGTAATTCCATAATTCCTTTCACTCTTTCCTCACAAGGGGATCTGCCAGTGGGACGAACAATGGTTCCCAAGAACTTCACCTCTTGTGAAAAGACCTGAACCTTTTCCTTGTTGACCTTGAATCCTGCATCTTGTAAAGCACCTAGAACTTTTTTAAGAAGTGTCTCATGCTGCTCTGTTGTCTCTGGCTGTACAAGAATGTCGTCAATGTAATGAAAGACACTATCATCTGTCTCTAAGGGTTTTAAAACCTCCCCTACTACTTGGTGAAAAATTACAGGACTATTTTGAAATCCCTGTGGCAACTGTGTCATCACATACTGTTGATTGTCAAAGGTAAAAGCAAACCGTTGCCAATCTTCCTTTTGTAAAGGAACTGCGAAAAATCCATTAGCTAAATCAATAACTGTAAACCACTTTGAGGTTTTATCCTTGCTGCTAACTCCGGCACCCCCGGAACCAAATGTGTACGAGGAGTTGTGAATTAATGGACCTTACGTAAATCAATAACTAATCTGTAACTACCATCTTTATTTTTCACTGGCCAAATTGGTGAATTTGTGGGACTGTGACCCTTTTGTATTATGCCTGCCTGTTCCCATTGTTCTTTACACCTCTTTATATCCTTTCCTGACTCTTTGGGAATCGAATATTACTTCTGAAAAGGAGGAATGTAATCAGAAGGATTGCCTACACTCACTGGTACTGCTAGTTTACCACAATCTGTCTTTGATGTAGCCCATAAGGGCTGAAATTGTGATCTGACTTGGTCCCATTTATCCTGCAGTTGAGAATGCCTTTTGGTAATGTCTTTTTTATAGTTACTTACGTCAGTTACAAAGCAAGGAAATTGCTGAGCTGTATCCCAACTGTCTTCCGCTGTGGCAGACCATAAAATCCTGTTATTGAAATTAATTACTATTTCCAGTTTGCCGAGGATATCAACCCCAAGGATCGCTGTTCCGCAACTGGAATTCAGAAGAAATGTACCCTGTATTGAAGACCCATTTTTCTGTAAAACATATTTTGACTGGCTTACTGCTTATGACCATGCATGTGCTGCCATCAAAGCCTTGAATAAGAAGTTATGTACCTTCCATAATGTTCCATGTTAGTTGTCTTCTTCTCGCCTTCTTTCTTGCTGGATGGGTTCGGAGCCGATCTTCGGCTCCGACTCGGCCTTCTACTAAAGCTCGAGAGCTATTTACTGGCTCGAGGCCTCCCCATATCCCACAATGCTTGGCACTAGATACCCAGATCTCATTTGGCAGAGCTAATACCATAGAAAAAAATTTCAAGGACACCTGTCCAAACTACAAGGTTTACCTACAGTACTAAAACAGAGAAGGACGTAACCAGATAAGACTCAGCCAGAGGAAGGCGGCCTCAAAAAGGGACTCTTTTCTGTCTATCCAGGCTAGGAGGATGGAGGGTGGGACGCAAGAAAGAAGACGAGAAGAAGACAACTAACATGGAACGTTATGGTAGGTACACAACTTCTTAATGTAAGTTGTCTTATCTCGCCTTCATTCTTGCTGGATGGGACAGTGTCCCTAGCACCTTAGTCCTGGGTGGCTCATCGGAACAGACTCTTGAGCACAGTGGAACCAAAATCAGCTTGACTCCTAGAGGCCATATCCAACTTATAATGTGAAATGAAAGTATGAGGAGTGGCCCATGTGGCTGCAGCACAAATAGATTCCATTGGTAGTCTTGCTTGAAAAGCTACCAAAGTAGCTAACGCTCTGGTGGAATGAGCTTTTGGTTTTGTAGGGAGTTCTTTATGTCTCAGTTGATAAATCAAAGTAATAATAGAGGCCAACCACCTGGATAAGGTTACTTTAGAAACTGGCAGGCCCTGTTTGCCCTCAGCATAGGACAGGAAGAGTTGGTCCGATTTTCTTGTTTACTTAGTCCTATCCAAATAAAAACGTAATTGCCTATGAACGTCCAATTGGTGTAACTTTTGTTCAGCTTTGTTCGAATAGTTAGGGAAAAAAAGACAGGTAGATCAATAGCCTGATTCAGGTTTGTTTCAGAAGGTATCTTGGGCAGAAAAGAAGGATTAGTCCTGAGTGAAACTCTATCCTTGTGAAAAACAAGATAAGGAGGGTGAATACAGAGGGCTTGAAGTTCTGAAACTCTCCTAGCTGAGGTGATGGCTACTAAAAAGAGAGACTTCCAGGAGAGTAATTTTAAGGAACAGGAGGCCGCAGGTTCAAAAGGAGGGAGAATCAAGGAAGCTAATATCAGGTTTAAATCCCACGGAGGCGGGGATCTCTGACCGGGGGCATAAGTAAAATAATCCCTTTAAGAAAGGCCTTGCAAAGTTTGTGGGACATGATGCTGGTTTCTGACAGGCCAGCTTGGAAATTTGCGATAGCAGCCAATTGGACCCTAACGGTGGCAGACGAGGAACCAGCTCGAAAAAGTTCTGCTAAAAAATCTAGAACGTGATGGACAGGGGCTGTAAAGGGGTCTATATTTCTAGCCTCTGCCCAGAAAGAGAAACGTTTCCACTTACTAGCATAAGTCTTCCTGGTAGTAGATTTGTGCGAAGAAAGGATGATTTCACGCACTGGCTGAGAAATATGTGGAAGCCTGGCTAAGGTTGGAAGTGGAGCAACCAAGCTGTGAGGTTGAGAGACTGAAGGGATTGGTGCAGCCCGCCCGACTGATGGACCAAGAGGTCTGACACCGAGTCCAGATTCCAAGGCTGCTCCAGCAGGTGACGATGCAGGAATGGGAACCAAATTTGTCAAGGCCAGTAAGGTGCAATGAGGATCATCCTGGATCCCAATGCGGTCGCCTTCTGAATTAGTTTGGGAATTAGGGGGAAAGGTGGGAATGCATACAGAAGACCCCGGGGCCAATTGTGAACTAGACCGTCTCTGGGGGAGTGGCCGGGGAGGGGGAAGAGAGTGAAGAAATGGTCGCACTTGCTGTTGAGAGGAGTTGCGAAAAGGTCGCAGCAAGGTTGACCCCATCTGCGGAAAATTTTGTCCGCTACTGACTGATTGAGAGACCACTTGTGAGGCATGAGAATAGCTCTGCTTATCCTGTCCGCTATGACGTTGGACTTCCCGGGGATGTGCGTTGCTATCAGAAACCGTTGAGAGGAGATCGCCCACTGCCAGAGTCTGAGTGCTTCTCGACATAAGGGATAGGACTTGGTTCCGCCCTGCTTGTTGATGTACCACACTACAGACATATTGTCTGTTTGAATTGCAATAGTCCCGGTGGGTAGAGAGTCCTGAAGAGCTTGCAACGCTAAAAGCACCGCTCTCATCTCCAAGACGTTTATGTGCAGGTGGTACTCTAGAGGTTGCCATGTGCCCTGGACAGTCCTGCCCTGAAAATGCCCCCCCCCACCCGATCAGGGAGGCATCCGTGGTCACAGTGGCAACAGGAGGAGGAAGAACAAACGGTCTGCCCTGAAGTACTAGAGGGGAGACCATCCACCAAGCCAGGTGGTCTTTGCATGATTGAGTGATTATTATGTTGTGAGACATCGGAAGTTGTTGAAAAGACCATTGGGTAAAAAGCATCCACTGAAGAATCCGCATGTGAAAACGAGCCAGGGGAAGTAATGTGATTGCTGCTGCCATAAGACCCAAAGTTTTCAGTACAAATCTGGCCTGAATCCTCTTGCACTGTAGTAAGACCTGCACATGTCGGCGAATGTCTGATACTCTGTCTAAAGGAAGTTTTGCAAACAGCTCTTTTGTATTTAATCTTGCGCCTATAAAGGTTATAGATTGACAAGGCGACAATGCAGACTTTTCGAAATTTATTGAGATACCTAGCTCGGAGCAAGCTTGGATGGTATAATCCCTGGCTCGCAGTAGCTGATGCCTGGTGGAAGCAGTAAGGAGCCAGTCATCTAGATATGGAAACACCTGGAATCCTCGCCATCTCAGGTGAGCCATAACCATTGTCATACATTTGGTGAACACCCTGGGGGCTATGGTGAGACCAAAGGGCAGGGCTCTGAATTTATAGTGACTGGCTCCCAGCCGGAAGCGGAGAAACCTTCTGGAGCATCTGTCCATTTTGAGAAGGTAGTACGCATCCTGAAGGTCTATGGAGCACATCCAATTGTCCTAACCCAAAAAGGGTAGAATGGACTGAAGCATGACCATCCGGAACTTCGTTCTTTGAACAGATTTGTTTAACCTGCTGAGATCCAAAATGGGTCTCCAGTCCCCTGTCTTTTTTGGTACCAAAAAGAACTTGGAGTCCCGGATCCTTGCTGGTCTGCTGGCCCTTTTTTTTTTTTTTAGCAGTTTTGAAATTTCTAGCACTGCTTGTTCCCTTAGACCGGGTGAAACATCTGGAAGGGACCTGGTTGTTTGTACAGGGGTGTGGACAAAGGGGATTTTGTAACCCTCGGATATGATGGACCATACCCATTTGTCTTGTGGAGGAGTTGCCAGGCTTCTGGGTACAGTGACAATCTTCCCCCGACTGCCTCCGAAGGTGGACAGTCAGGCAGCCCCTCAGGGTTGCTGAAAGGGTTTGTCAGAGAAAGACTCTCTGCTACCCTGATTTTGCAGACCCTCTCTGCCCCTTGGGCGGCATCTATTACTGTTCCCTCCTCTGCCCTTGGAGGGAAACTCGCCACGTGTGTCAGGCACGACTCCCTGGGGTTTCCGAAACCACATTTTTCCACTCTTCTGACCTTTAGTGTATGGTCTAGAGGGAGTAGAAAAATGGACTCCCACAGCAGAGAGAGTCTTGCCTTCCTGCTCACATCTGGTAAGGGTATCCTTCACCTGTGGTCCAATGGACTGAAGCATGATGCTGGTTTCTGACAGGTCAGCTTGGAAATTTGCGATAGCAGCCAATTGGACCCTAACGGTGGCAGACGAGGAACCAGCTCGAAAAAGTTCTGCTAAAAAATCTAGAACCATCTAGCCAAACCATCGAAGGGGGTATTGGTGAAGGACGCCTTAAAGGGGTCAGCAAAGTTACATAACCGCATCCAGGCATGTCTTCTCAAAGCCAGGCTTGTACCTGTGGCCCTACTCGCCCCATCGGTTGCATAAGAAATGAGCCGCATGGAGGAGTTGACGATAGAGTTAAGGGTCGCTAGCTGGGAGTTAATCTTATCCTGAGCCTCCGCAGCTGATGGATCCTGAAGGGTATCACCTAGTTCCTTGAGAAGATCCATTTGAAGGCGGGTGAAATGGCACAGATAATTCAGCGAACGCATGGAAAAAAAAGTCACTGAAGAAAACATCCACTTCCCGTACCTGTCCATTGTCCTAGACTCTTTATTAGGTGGATGGACAGGCACCAAAGGGTCAGCCAACTCCTTCTTAGTGGCTGCTGCCACCACCATGGCATCAACAGGGACACCTTTTGTCAGAAATTGTTTGTCGGGTGGGGCTGTAATGAACTTAGTGGGCCTGCGGGGAGTTGGTTCCACTGTGTCCGGGGCTGACCACGCCCTTCGAGCCACCACTTCCATGAGCGGGTCGAAGGGTGGAGACACCCAGGAGGTGGAAGGGCGAGAACCAAAAGCGTCCAGGTACACCGACTCGTCCTCGGAAGGGTTAAGGGCAGTCCAGTTCCCCCTCTGCTTAAGGATCTCTAGGATGTCTGAAAAAGAGACATCCTCAGAGGGGGATCTTGGGGACCCTTCGAATCCTCCAAGTCGGTATCAGACATGACTGACTCGGGGGAGTCAACATGTTTCCTCTTACATTTTCTCTTCCGAGGGGGCTCCTCTGAATGATCAGGGGAGGCCTCGGAAGAGGAAGATATGCCCAATGGGGTGGCCTGGAGCGTCTGTTCTCCATGCTTGGGGTCAGGAGGGTGGCCAGACACCGATGCAGGCACCATGGGGGGAGGAGCCGAAGGGGCCAATCGAGGAGCCGACTCAGGAGTCAGCACTCTCCTCACGACCTCGAAGGCGCCCCTGTCAGATAGAGCAGAGGGTCCCCGCTCCGAAGAGACGTGAACCCCTCCTGGCACAGAGAGGGACGGCTCTGAGGCCGATGTCGGTGCTGAGCTCACCTGAGCTGAAGCCCCAAGAGGGAGAACGGGGTCGGACAAGGATCCAATGCCACTCGCCCCCTCGGAGCCGACGAGGGAGTCCCGGCGGCAAGATCCCTCCAAGGAAGGAACCAATGAAGAGATCGGAGCCGACAAAGGAGCCGAAAGGTGTGGTATCGGCTCCAACGTTTCCAAGATTCGAGCCCCAACCAGCTCCGGCTCCGAACACAAAAGGGGAGTCGGAGGAGGAACTGCTGAAGACACCGGGACAGCCACAGTCTGTTGAGAAGGGCTGGTTAACATCTTGGCCAGGGCCTGCGATTTAAGTGGTCTACTGACCACCATCTCCAAGTCATGGTTGGATAACCTGGAAGACTGAGAGGAGTGGGACCTATGGCTTTGTTCCGACTGAAGCAACGGTGACCTTGGAGCCGAGCAAACCGATTCTAGGGAAGGGGACCTAGAACGTTTTCGGCCCAATGACGGTTCCGACGGTAAAGTCGGAGCCGATTGAGGTCTAGAGGTGTCGGCTCCAGCCGGAGCCGAAGAGGAGGCAGATGCTCCGCCCGGCGACGGCTCCGAACTGGGAGCCGACGGCTTGGCAGGCTTTGAGGATTTCCCCGACTGAGGTTTCACCGGGGATCCCTCTGGCTTGAGTAGGCCTCTCAAAATAAGCTTGTTCCTACGCTCCTGCAGGACTTTCGGGCTGAAGGCATGACAGACCGAGCAGGAGTCCTGCAGGTGTAGGGAACCCAAGCAATAAACGCAAGAAGTGTGACAGTCTGTCAGAGACATCTTCTGACAACACGAGTCACACTTCTTGAAGCCTGAAACTTTGGTATCCTTGGACATACTGGCCACGGGATACCAAAGAGAGAAAATCTACACTAGTGCTTAAACAAGGCACACAGACACACTCACACACCCACGCTAGATAAGCTAACAATAATAAGCAGAAAAAAAACTATCACCATCACCCACACTTAATAATAACAACAACCTCAATAAAAAATATACAAAAAACTAGAAGGCTAAGCACTACTCCTATAGGTACAACAAGGGGGGGTTAGCCACTAATAGAGAAGAAACAAGGGGGGGAGGGTAGAAACTCTCTAACAGAAAACGAGTTTCCTAAGTGGGACAAACTAGGGGATACACAGTCTAACTATACTACAAGGTAAAGACAATCTATCTCTAAGAAAAAATACAGTTAAATATTAGCTGAAAATAGAAAAAAAAAAAAGGATTAATACGACCTGAGCCTGTAAAAACGCAACCTCATAGCTGAAGCGGCAAACAAGATCTGGGTATCTAGCGTCAAGCATTGTGGTATATGGGGAGGCCTCGAGCCAGTAAATAGCTCTCAAGCTTTAGTAGAAGGCAGAGTCGGAGCCGAGGATCGGCTCCAAACACATCCAGCAAGAATGAAGGCGAGATAGACAACTTAACATTATAAGATTTTTTGAATGGATTTACAGGTAACTGTTTATTAGTAACTGAGACTGCTGCCCCTGTATCAAGTAAGACATCTTTCCATAATGTCCCCTCCACCCATACGTCCACTAACAGGCATCCGTCCTTTCCATGTTTAAAATTTGTGAGAAAGGTTACTTGGGTGGGGGGGGCACACCCGTAATCGGAGTCATATTCATTCTGATCTGTTTTCCTGGGTATGTCTCTGATTACACAGACTGCATGTTTTGTCCCCTGTTGACTGTTAGTGTCTTCCCTGTCTAATGTGTACTTTGTACTTTCTATCTCACGTTTTAATTCCTGACTTGCAGTACATTTTAATTCCTGACTTGCACCGTGTGTGGGATTATATGGTGGGTTTTCTGTGTATTCCACAGGATATACTTTTTTTTTTCTGTAACCCTCTGTGTTTGCACCTTTGGCTGATTCTCCCTTGATGTAATTTTCTTTTTCTTGATTTCTTTCCCTATATTTGGGTTTTGAAGAAGCACTATTATCTGCATAGATACCCTTTTGTATTTGACTTTCCTTCCATCTTTGTAATATGGACAAGCCTGTTTAATATGGCCTATTTTTTTACAAGTAAAACATATTACCTGTTTTTCTGAACTACATTGTGTATCTGTCTGCAACACTGGTGGAGCAGAGGCTGCTCGTGTTCCCCCTGTATTTGTTCTTTCATCTGACCATGTATTACGTCCCCTTCCTTTCCCAACGTAATCTACGCTTTGCTCTCCCTCTACAGAAAAAATGTTATGTGTGTAAAGTTTTCCATCATCTCCCATTGTCTTACCTCTAATGAGTTTTTGGACGACTTCTTCTAGAGTTCTTGATCCTAAGCCATAAATACGCTTAAGGTCATCTGAGACTCCCTTCATTTGTTTTAAAAAATGTATAAGCAACTGCTGCACCTCTGAGTCTGTCATTTGGTCATCTGTTTTACCATACACCACCTGGTATGCAAGCTTAACGTGATCGCTTTGTTCCATTAACTTATCTGTAATGCTAATTTTAAAATATTCAAGTAATTCAGGGGTTAAAGGTTGACCCTGAGTATATGCTTTAAGGACAGCTGCCATTCTGGCTGTTCTACCGTCTAGAGAACATTTCTCAGTTTCTATGTATGACAACATTTTGGGATAAATGCGAAAAAACATCTACACAGGGCATCATTCCATGTATATTCTACAGTATACGTTAACCATTCTTCAAATGCCAACATATTGAAAAAGATTCCTTTTTTGTCTTGCCACTGAGGCAGTGTCTATAATAGACGGGACTGTTGATAAATTTCAAGAGGGGAAATGACTGCCATGTTGGCTGTGTGCTGCCCCATGTCAACTGGTCTATTTTGTGCCTGTAATAAATCTCGTCTAACTTGCGCTAACTACTGTTTTAAACCTTACAATTCATTTGTTAAAAGCTGATTATCACACTCTAAGGCTGTAATTATTGCAGAGCCATAGGCCAGGGATCCTTGCTTTACTAACTGTTGTAACTCTTGCTTTAAAGCTTGATTATCTGCCTCTAGATGGTGTATTTGATCTGTTGTACTGTCCTCTGGTAATATTTGAAAAGCTTGTAAAACTTCTTTTATAAGTTTGGTGATAGCCCCAACCATGTCAAGATATTCATCTTGTGCCTTTGCAAGATCCTGTCTATATCCCTGTAAAAGTGGTTGTACAGCATCTTCCAATTGCTTACGATCAGAAATAGTGCTATGTAACCTATTCCATTCTGTACAGTAAACCTTATACATGTTAACTGTATCAAATTTTCCCATGCCTTGCACTATTGCCAAAAAATAAGTGACTGTTTGAACTACGTCAGATAAAGGCATAACTGTACAGGGTTGTGGTAACCATTTATCATCCAAAGAACTAGCAACATCAGAAGGAAATGTTTCCTTTGTAACAAGAGGATTAATCATTTTAGAGGTCTTGCACATTAAACTTTTATGGCAAAATAGACAGATTTGTGGAAATCTGCAGTCACATAAAAGCCAATCTGTTTGCATAACTTTTGTTTTAGCAACGTATTGAGAATAAATATTTATCCATTTACAGAGACAACTTTTGTCCATCTTTTGTGCAGTAAAAATGGAGGAAAGTGGCTGGGAAGAATAGGATAGTCAGACAGCAGCAGGTTTTATCAGGAAAAGGAGATTTCTGAGGCACAGAATTCTAAGTAGCCTTCTCAGCAGGAGCCCACTTGCCACCCTTTTTACCCTTAGAAGGAGGGAAAGATTGTCTGCGAACAAAGGCTAGCTTATTGGGGTAGTTTCTCTGAAATTTAGGCACAGGAGAAACAATCACACGTTTAAGTTCCTGTAAAGCCTTGCCCTTATCCTGAAGGGACTTAAACAAATCAGCAGCTTCATCAAACAAGATCCAGAGAGACATCCTTCAACTTAGCCTTAATATAATCAGGCGAAGGTTAAAGCTGAAGCTAAGAATGCCTCCTCATCACTAGCCCGAAAGCAGCAGCCCTAGAAGAAGCATCTGCTGCATCATAACTATACTTGATAGAATGATGAGCCACCTAGGAGGAAGTCCCTAACAGGGAAAGGGCAGAAGTTTTGCCTTCAGAGTCTGGAAGATCAGAAATCACCTGATAGGCCTGAGAAAGCAGACCCAACAAATAACTGGACATATGGGTCTGATAATAAACACCCCTAAAAACCAAGGTAGCACAGATATAGACCTTCTTGCCTAGCTATTCCATAACTCTGCTATCTTTATCAGAGGGCAGTAACTTAGGAAAGGAAGCAATTGGGAAAGTTTGTCAGAAGCTACTGACACCACCAAGGGGTCAGCAGAAGGACATTTGTACAAGAACTTACAGTCCTCAGGCACCCTATGGGGCTGAGAATCTGGAGCCTTAGAGGCATTAAAAAAGTAATCCAACAAAGCAGTAGAAACAGGAGGGACAGTAGAAGGTCTGGGAGAATCCATCTGCAGTAGCCCATAATACCTTTTTGTATCTCAAAGACTTGAACACAATCCCATTTAAATAACTCCCCAAAAGAAATCTCTTCAAAGGGAGTGTCAGGAGTGGTAGATTCATCTTCTTCTGGTCCATAGTCCAAAGGAGAGGGAATCTGGAAGGAGTAAGTAAGGGATTCCTCATCTGACTCTGCCTCCTCCTCAGAGGAGTCCTGTTCTCTGGGTCTCTTAAAGGGGGTAGAGGACCAAGGAGGGGCTGGAAAAGAAACTCCCCGAGAAGGTTTTAAAGCCTTCAATGCACCAAACAACTCAAATGAAGGACCAGCATTCACTCTATGAATCCTTAGCAGCTGAGGAAATGTATTTAGTCTTCTGCTTTTTCTTTAAGGGGATGTCTGCCTTAAAAAAAATATGGAAGGCTCTGATCACAGATGGCATTCAATAAGTGTAATAGGGACTTCTTCTCTGACCCAAATTTGGGGACCACCACTAATTTGGGGACCACCACTAGGCCCCTTGGAAATAATCAGCCATCGTTCCCCCTGAACATCTGGATCAGATGTCTGCAATGCCTGCTCAGACATGCTTAAGGTCGGATCCCTGATGGCCTCCAACCTGGTCATGGTAGAAGAATCCAATGATGAAGCCAGGCAAACCTCCAAACTATCACTCGCCTCGGGAGGGATATCAGTCAGAGGCTGAACAGCAGAATATTCCGGCCAAGGTTTCTTGGCCTTCATCCAGATGGTGTCCCTCGGAGTGGGAAGTTCCCTCCATTGTGCCTTTAGCAAGAAGCTTAAGATGTTGAGTCTCAAGATAAAGCGCCAAAGAAGAAAGCCTGCTATGAAGTGTTTTGGGAACAAAGGCTCGACAGTTCAGGATGTACAGTCATGTGAAGTGCCAAGGCAAAACAAACACTGTTCATGATGGTCTTTATGGGGAATCTGTCTCCCACACTGACATTTACCCTTCTTGGATGACATGAAACCCCACAAGCAACAGTATAGCAAAAGAAAGATAAGACAACAAAAACCCAAAGGGGCACTTATCTGTAAAGGCAATTCAGACTGATGATCAAAATATGGTGTTCAGACTGACAGCAAAGAAGTTCTGAGGATATTATGTCCAGACATCACCTTTATGCCCTATGCTATGCAAGGAGCATACATGTGACACACAGCATACCTTAAACCAACCTAAAGGTTTTAGTATACTGGCCAGAAGTTGGGCCACCCTTGGCAGGGGATCCCTATTGTAATAAATACTGCAACAGTGAAATGGAAGGGCATCCTTCATTATAGGTTAATTCAAGCCTGTTAGTGTGGTTGTCAGTCTGAGACAACTGTTCCTACTGAGGAGGGTTAAGAGTCATTATTTGAATATGTCTATAGTTTTGTGTGCTTGTATTAAGTTAACAAGTTCTGGGTGTGTTATGGGGATGCAATTGCTTTTTTGAAAACCTTCAAACAAAAAAACAAAAAGTCCTGTGAGATGTGACGTAGGTCAAATGGATATGACAAGAAACAATTGTATCAAAGAGGAACCTGCCAAACATTAGTGTATGTATGTAACACAAAATCTGAAACTAGTCATTAAAAAAAACCTGTTACACATAATAGATGAAAATAATAATATTGGAAGAGCGGTCATTATAAGAAAAAGTTATCTTTAAATGTGAATGGTCTAACAAATACATGCAAAAAAGGAAGAATAGTGAACTAAAATGCAGAGTGCAAATAGTTATGCAGGGGAGACATCTGGAAAAGAACCAAGCATGTAAAGTTGACAAAGAAAGGATTTCAGGATGGTTATTCAGCGGGATATCTGGGACAAAGGAAAAGGGAACTATTTCTATTAACTGCAAGAGGAGCTCCAAAAGTGATACGAGTGAAAAAAAAAAAGATAATAATAGTAGATTTGTAGTACTGAGGGGCTACTGGCAAGGGAGGAGGATTACACTAGCATGTATTTATATTCCACCTAAAATTGCTACAATGGAGCTTAAGAAAATACTGGGAGAAATTATCAGATTTCATCAAGGAATATTACTTCTAGATGGGGACTAGAATTTGATTTGCAACAGTCAGGATGTATCTGGGGGACCTAGAGGGGAAAATAAAACAAGAGGGCAGATTTTTGAGGAAAGTTATGAAAATATTTGGTATGGAAGATGTGAATTCAGTAGTAGGAGTCTGGAGAGAATTTACATATTCTCCAAGGTACAAAAACTGGGCTAGGCTAAACAGAAAAAAGAAGTTATGTACTCACCATGAGTAGTTGTACTTCATTTGTCTTCAACCTGTGGGTTTCGGATCCACATCGGATCTGACATGGCCACATTTTCCTGCTATGGATCCGAGCACCAAGCTCCTCCCCTTCCCATAATGCCCCCCTGTCTCCCTTCTCCCTTCACATTTGAGTTTGCTGCCTAAGTAGCATCAGACACCCGACCCAACAGCATCTTAACATAAACACGAGTCACTACAAACTCCCGGGCCTAGACTGGGCCACAGACCTCACAAGTTATACAAAGGTATATGAAGACTGCACAAATAAGGTCAGGGGGAAGGCGGGGGGAAAGGTTGAAGACAAATGAAGCACAACTACTCAGATGGAACGTCCTGGTGAGTGCATAACTTCTTTATCTGAAGTAGTTTACTTCATTTGGTCTTCAACCTGTGGGACAGAGTCCCCAGCTACCAAAAACTCCTGGGTGGCCCTCATGAAAGGATGTTCCGGAGCACCGCAGAGCCAAAGGATACTCTGTTCCTAGACACAATATCCAGCTTGTAATGTAAAATAAAGGTATGAGATGAGGACCAAGTGGCTGCTGAACAGATACTGTCCAGAGAGACCCTAGACCAAAAGGCAGCTGACGTAGCCACAGATTGAGTAGAATGTGCCTTCACTTGTCCCGGCACAGACATGCCTTTCACAGCATAGGCTCGAACAATGCATTGGGAAATCCAGCGAACAATAGTTACCTTGGAAACTGGCTTGTCTAAGAAGGGTCTAGCATAAGACACGATCAGCTGATCCGATTTACAAAAAGGTTTCATCCTGTGCAAGTAAAATCTCATTTGAAATTAAATGAAAAAATATGTGAAGTGAAGACCAAAAAAAACGACTGCTCACGCATTCTTGGTGTGAGCAGTCATTTTTTGGTCTTCACTTCAAGTATTTTTTTCATTTTATTTAGTTGTCATTCAGTTGCGGTGTTTTATTTAAAATCTCAATTGCCTATGAACATCAAGCAGATGCAGCTTGTATTCACCTTTGTTTTGGAAGTTAGGGAAAAAACTGGTAAACTGATAGTCCAATTAATATTTGTTTCTGAGGCTACCTTAGGAAGGAAAGATGGATTAGTGCACAGCAACACTCTTTGCGACATGCAAAGCATTTTGATAGCGAGAGCCTGTAGCTTTGACACTCTTCTGGCTGAGGTAATGGCAACCAAAAAGGCAGTTTTCCAGGTTAAAAACTGCAAATCAACTGAAGCTGTAGGTTCAAAGGGTGCAGAGACTAATGCCTGTAACACTAAGGTAAGATCCCACGGAGGCATAGGGTCCTTAACCGGGGGTCTAAGAAGAAAGGCACATTTAAGGAAAGTCTCACAAAGTTTGGAAGAAGCCAAAAAAGACATATTCGCCCCCACATGGAAATTAGAAATAGCTGCCACTTGGACTTTAACTGTAAAGGAACTGGCACCCTGATGAAAAATACTCACCAGAAAATCTAAGACTGCCAAAAGAGGTGCAATAAAGGGATCCAAGGCCAGCTGAGTGGCCCATATGGAGAAACGTTTCCATTTACTACGATGCACCTTTCTGGTAGAAGATTTGTGAGCCGCTACAAAAATGGACTTAACGGGGGATGACAATCTGGAGTCCTAATAATCATGGGAAACGGAGCAGCCAAGCCGTGAGCTTCACACTGTCCAGATCTGGGTGAGGGATCCCTGAAGGATGAGAAAGAAGATTCGGAACTGGGTTCAACATCTATGGAGGAACTACCAGATGAGACCACTGTAAGGGAAACCAAACCTGATGAGGCCAGACTGGGGCGATGAGGAACAAAGTGCTCCCCAGCCTTCGATCTTTCTGAAGAAACTTGGGGCGATGAGGAACAAAGTGCTCCCCAGCCTTCGATCTTTCTGAAGAAACTTTGACATGAGAGGAAATGGAGGATAAGCATAAAGGAGACCGGGAGGCCAAGCATGAACCAGTGCATCTCTGGTGGATTCCCCCTGCAGGAGGTTCAGAGCGAAAAACTCGTTGCATTTCACGTAGGAAGGACATGCAAAGAGATCGCAGCAAGGATGACCCCACCTTAGAAAGATCTGTTCCGCTACTGAAGGATTCAGTGACCACTCATAAGGCATCAGGATAGATTTGCTGAGCATGTCCGCTAGAATGTTGGACAGCCCCAGAATGTGCGGTGCTACTAGAAAGCAGCCAGTAGAGATCACCCATTCCCACACACTCATGGCTTCTCGACAGGGGGGGATAAGATCTGGTTCCCCCTTGTTTGTTGATGTACCAGACCACTGACATATTGTCTGTCTGAATAGCAATCGTCTCTAGAGGAAGATAAGCATGAAAAGCCTGCAATGCCAGAAGGACCGCTCTCATCTCTAGTACGTTGATATGCAAACTGGTCTCGGAAGGGGATGATGTGCCTTAGACTAACAGAGACTACTGGACCGCAAGCGTCCACTGAAGAACTTTCATATGAAAGCCATCGGCAGGAGATTGACCGTGGCCGCCATGGAGCCCAATGCCCTTAGGACTGCTTCGGCTGTCGGTACTTGTGCATGAAGAATGTATAACACATTTAATCTTAGACTGCGTATCCTGTCTGAAGTGAGGAATAACCTTGTTTGAATAGTGTCCAGCCGAGCCCTGATAAAGTCTAGAATCTGGACCAGGGCCAGTGAAGATTTCTTCAGATTGATGGTGATGCCCAGTTTGTTCGCTAGCTGAATGAAGTAATCCCTGCCTTGTCACAGTAGATGCTCTGAAGGGACAGCAAAGAGCCAATCGTCCAGGTAAGAAAAGACCCGAATACCCTGAAGCTTCAGGTGAGCCGCTACAACTGTCATCACCTTGGTAAACACCCTGAGCCCTGTGGTGAGACCAAAGGGAAGGGCTCTGAACTGATAATGATTAGCCCCCAGCTGGAAGCGAAGAAACCTATAAGGGCACCTGTCCGTCTTGATGTGATGGTACACATCCTGGAAATCGATTGAGCACATCCAGTTTTTGGCCTGCAGAAAGGGCAGGATAGATTGAAGAGTGACCATCTGGAACTTCACCTTGGCTACTGACAGGTTCAATATGGACAGATTCAAAATTGGTCTGAGGTCCCCTGTTTTCTTTGGCACTAAAAAAAAAAAACCTGGAATAAATGCCGGATCCAGACTGCTCTAGGGGGACCAGTTGGATGACTCGTTTCTTCAGCAGCTTTCTTATTTCTAGTGCTGCTTCCTCCCATTGTGTGTGTGGGATGTCTGGAAGGAGCTTGTTTGGATGGAGAGGTTCCTTGAACAGAATGAAATATCCTCTGAATATGATTCGCAACACCCAGCGATCTGTTGTAATGGACTCCCATGCATTTGAGTGTAGCGACAGACGACCCCCGACTGCTTCCAGAGATGAGCATTCTCCAAGAAGGGTTCTCGGGAACCAAAATTTCTAGGACCCATCTACCTCTAGGGCAGCGTCGGTCATAACCCCCTCTGCCTCTGGGGGGGGGGGGGATCCTCAGCGTCCTGAGAACATGCCCGAGACTTCCGAAACCACATTTTCATCATTCCTTGTTGATTCCTGGAAAGGGATGTTTGAGGAGATGAGAAGTGGATCCCGACAGCAGATAGTGTCTTCCCGTCCTTCTCACTCTGGAACAGTGTCTCTTTCACAGATTTCCCGAAAAGGGAAGAACCATCATATGGGGCATTGGTGAAAGACACCTTGAAGGGATCCAAAAATTGACACAAACAGAGCCAGGCGTGACACCTGATGGCAATGCCTGTCCCAGCCGCCCTTGCGGCTCCCTCTGTGGCATGAGAGAGCAGTCGCATGATGTACTGGCAACCACTTTGAGAGTGGCCATTCGGGCGGAGAACGTCTTCTTGTCCTCCGCCGACATGGACTCTGGGGTCGACTCCGTGATTTCTTTCACAAGATCTCTCTGAAGTCGAATGACATACGTCATATAGTTCAGCGCCCTCACAGAGAAGGTTGCTGAAGCATATACTCTCTTCCAAAAATGGTTCATCACCCTCGATTCTCAATCAGGGGGATAAACCATGGAGCTCTCCTGCACAAGCTCCTTCTTGGTGGCGGCCGTCACCATAATCGCATCTAACGGGGACCCTTTGTTCCAATGTGTCCTGACTGGGGGGCTCAAAACTTTGTCGGGGCGCTTGGGAATGGGCTCTATGGTGTCCAGCTCCTTCCATGCCCTAGATGTTATAAGATCCACTAATGGATCTGCAGAAGGGGACACCCAAGAGGTAGATGGGCCAGAGCCGAATGCCTCCAGGAACACAGACTCGTTTCAGGTCAGTTTTGGGGCAAACCCCCCCCCCCCACGGTGGAGGAGCTCCATGATGTTTCCAAACAAGACATCCTCGGGGGGGGGGGGGTGACCATAGGGAGCCTTCCCCTTCCTCCAAGTCTGTGTCTTCAGTGAGGGACTCTGGTGGAGAGTCCAAGTGCCTCCTCTTACACGTTCATTTGCATGGCACCTCCTCAGGGGGACTCTCTAGGGAGGACTCACAAACCTCTTGCTGTTCCATCATCGGAACTTCCTGGGGCATTGCGACCATGGGCTGTCCCTGAGACGGAAAGACGGTCGGAACCACACTCAGAGCCAAGGGGGTCTGGACGGAGTCTGAGGACGAGATGGTTAGAGGTCTCAACACTGAGAGAACCCTCTCCACCACATCGAATGCTGAGGGGGAACGAACCTTCTGGGAAGTACTAACAGGGGCCATTCCCCCCTGACCTGACAGAGCAGTCTGAACCGAGCCTCCAGGAGCCGAGATGCCAAATGGGATGCTCCGCTCCTAAGTGCTCGTTGCAGAAAGCACCCCCTCGGATCTGACCCCGAGGCTACGGCTCAGAGAGAATAAAGATAAAAAGCAACAGCTGTAAACTATGTACCCACACACAAATTGATTCAGCAATACCAGTATGTATGGGGACATGAGAGAATGGAGTACTTAGGAGTGCGGGTTAAAAAGGAGTCTGTTATGACAGTTAAGGATATGTGGGAAGAGATTAACAAAAGAGAATACAAAAACAGAGACACTAAAAGCTCAGTTTTATGGATTTGGATAGAAAAATACAAGCATTTAGTCCCTTTAGTTTTATACACAAGTTATGCATATTTTTTCAACCAGAGGAGAAATGTATAGCAATTAATAAAGAATTGAAGTATTTTATCTGGGAGAGGAAGAAGGCAAGAGTCAAGTGGGATAAACTGATTCTTCCTATATAACAAAGTGGTTTGAGATTACAGACTCAAGGCTCCTATAAGTAGCAGAATCAGAAAGCTATAATTCAAAGTGGAAAGGGATGATGATGATGAAACGGGGGTGGTGCTCAAGAAACAAGGAAAGACTGGAATTTTAGGTGCAA
Source organism: Protopterus annectens (assembly GCF_019279795.1). Lineage (NCBI taxonomy): Eukaryota > Metazoa > Chordata > Ceratodontiformes > Protopteridae > Protopterus > Protopterus annectens. The sequence goes on from NC_056732.1 coordinate 1,339,872,242, forward strand.
ATCCTTAATGAAAATAACAATAACCATACAGAATATTATATTCATAATGTAGCAGAAAGTAAACTAAGAACTAAACCAACACAGGGATGGTGAACAGAGATTCTATTAATGGGGATGACTGCAATAAGGGGTATAGAAAATAAGCAAGAGGTGGCTAGAATTTAGTGGAGAACACTGGCAAAGGAACTAAGGTATTTGGAGCAAATAATCAGAAAGGGAAATGTAATAAAATGGGAAGAGGCCAAGAATTTATTTGGACTGCAGGCTAGAGATTCCCTTCCCTATCAAGGACTGATTTCAGAATACAGGCAAAGAGAAAGTAATAAGGGAATCCTAAGTGAAAGACCAACAGTAGTAGAATCTAGAACAGAGGGTGCTGTTAAAGATAATTATTATAGTATATAAAATGTTGCATAATAACTATAGCAATCTGTCAGATGAGGTTAGAAAAAGATGGGAAGAGAGACTGGATAAGCAATTCATAAAGAAACAATGGGAGAATATATGCATGTCTCCCAAATATGCAAGTCTTGAAGATTTAAGATCTTTGCTTGGAAGTGTTTGCATAGATATTTTTATACCCCAGCAGACTGCAAAGAATTTTTCCCTAGGTGGATTACAAATGTTGGCAGTATTATAGGGGAAAAAAAAGGAAACTGGGAACACATTTTTGGGAGTGTAATGAGCAGGCAGATTTTAAAAATTCCCTGCAGATTACTGTGTCAGAAATACTGGGTGAGAACATTGTTGTTACTAAGGACATTATTTTTTGAGCTGTGATACAGAATTGGAATTGCCTAGACTTAGTAAGGCCTTGATGAATTTAATTCTGGTGACTGCCAAAAAAAGTAATTACTAGGGAATGGAAATCAAAGTCTAATCCAACTGTACTAGAAGTAGTGAATATAGTAGCAGCGATAAAAGAACTGTAAGTAGGATCTTTAGAAAAGGATAGGAGCAAATTACATACAAAAATGGAATTGTGGGAACAATACACACAGAATATTTTTTTTGAAAGAGGAACGAGGTTTAAGTGAAGGCAGGAATTGAATGAACGATGTAATGTTTGACTGACAATGACTGTATAGATTACAAGTGATGTAGAATGTTTGCAGCTGAAATATGTCACTATGGTTTTTCATTATTGCCTGTGTCATAAATGATAATTCAATAAGGATGTTTCTCTGAAAGTATTGGTTCTCAATGAAACATTGTTTCTGTGGAAAAATGCTATGTGGTTAGATTCAATACAAGAGCTTGCAACTCAGATACTCTTCTTGCAGAGGTTAGAGCAATCAGTAAAACTGTTTTCTATGTTAAGAACTTTGAGTCAGCAAGATGAGCTGGTACAAATGGAGCAAGTATTAGCATCTATTACAAAGGATTAAGATCCCAAGGAGGAGTCACTGCTTTTCTTAAAGGTTTCTTATGCATAGCCCCTTTCAAAAAACATTTTCACATGAGAATACACTGAAAGAGGGGGGCCCATGGGCATACCTGCTGAAATGGCCAACACATAAACCTTGATAAAAGAGTAAAACAATCCAAAGGACAGCAACTCGCACAAATATTGTAAAACTAGAGAAACACTAGGCCTGAATGGGTGCTGGTTATGTTGCTGGCACCAACCAGAAAACCTTTTCCATTTGCTAATATAGGATTCTCTAGTAGTAGGCTTTCTTGCCTCCATAAGTATCTGTTCTGAATGTCCTCAATAAACAGAGCCTAAAGGGAATTAAAACTCTATTATGCATGCAACCAGATGAAAATTTTCAGAGTATGGATGTATCTAACACCCCTGTTCTTGTGCAAGTAGATCCATTCTCTGAGGAGCTTGTGGTAATTGTCCATGACCATTTCCAAAAGAAGGGAGAACCACTGTTGCCTGGGCCAAAGGGGAGTCACAACAATGATCTTGGGGGATTCTGAATGTTTAGAAGTACCCTAGATATCAGCGGAAAGGATGGAGAAGCATACAGGAACATTCCTATGAAAGGAAAGGAAAGATGATGAACAGACATCTGTCTTCCAGGCCTTCTTGCATGGAGTCCTGGAGCAGGATTTTGCCAGCTGATTGTTCAGACAGAAAGCAGAGGACTACTTCAGGAACTCTCCAAAGATGGATCAAATCTTGGAAGACCCCCAGTCTAGTTTCCATTTGTCAGGGTCTGCCTTTCTCCTGCTCAGCTTGTCTGCCATACAATTTTTAATCTGATGGGATGTAGGACGCCTGTAGAGTGAGACCGTGCCCTAAAACTGTATCCCAAGCAAAAGTGAATAGTCTGCATAAGGAGAAGGAACCGTTTCTCCCCTTGCTTGTTGAGATACCACATGACTGTGGTATTGTCTGTAACAACTTGAAGAGGTCCAGAGTAGAAAAGGTGAATCAAAGAGTTGAGTGCCTTGATTAGAGCAACTATCTCCTTTAGGATCCCTGGAAGGGTCTTTCGAAAAAGAAATCTCTGGACCCTTGGTTTTGCAGGTCACCTCTGCCGCAAGGGTGGTGTCTACCATTGGAGTACCCCCCTCTATCCCCTGGGAGAACCTCCTCCACATGTCCTGGAAAAGACTTCTTGAACCACATTTTTCCAGTACCTCGTTGATTCCTGGAGAAGGATCTTTGAAGCATGGGAAAACGTACACCAATGGCAGACAGAGTCTTTTCGTTCTTTTCACACCTGGATAATGTGTCCTTAACTTTGAGGCAAAACAAAGACATTCCATCAAAGGCAGCATGAAGACTTGAAGGGCTCTGCAAAATCGCATAAGCGCATCCAGGTGTGCCTCCTTATGGATCAGCCGCATGTGAAATTAACCTCATGGAGGAACTGGATATCAATTGCAGGATAGCCAACTGAGAGGTTACAGGACGCCAGTACCTCATCAGAAACAGATCCTGAAAAGGGTATCGGATAGTTCCTTAATTAGGTCTCTCTGTAACCTGATGAAATGTGCCAAATAGTTCAGAGACTTTAAGGCTAAGGTCATGGAGACTCCTAGTTCAGTGGATGGACAGTGAAACGGACAGTGAAACTTTCTTCGGAGAATTCCTTTTTGGTGGCTGCCACAACCAAGGGATCTACGGGCGTACCTTTTGTCCAAAATTGCCTATCCTCTGGTGCTTTCAAAATTTTATCTGGTGTCCATGGGATTAGCTCAGTGGTGTCCTGGGCCTTCCACACCCACCGAGAAATCAAATCTATGAGGTCATCGGTGGGCAGAGTCACCCAAGAGGTAGATGAGCTGGTATCGAATGCCTCCAGGAATACAGACTCCTCAGATAAAGGGTTGCTGGACTTCCAGCCACCTCTCTATTTCAAGATTTCAAGGATGTCTCCAAACTGGACATCTTCAGGAGGGGACGGTGCTGACTCTTCACCTTCATCAAAGTCTGTTTTTCTGTGACGGACTCCTCAGGGGAGTCTAAGTGCTTCGTCTTGCATCTTCTCTTTTTAGGAGCCTGCTCTGTGAGATGCTCTGGAAGATATTAGAAGAGGTGGGAACACCCTGCTGGGAAGCCTGGGGTTTCGGTACCAACTGTCTATGTGAAGAGAATAGATGAGACTCTGGAAGAAGAGATGGCAAAATTGCAGACTGTGGATCCAAGGGGAAGGGAATTGTCTTTGTTGTGGAAGCAGACAAGACTGTCTCCATGGCCTCAAAGGCAGAACCTCCCATAGAAGAGGAGCTGGATCCATAAGGGCAAGCCTTTAGATCATAATCTCCTCTTGCTCTAAGAGGAAATCCGCCAAGGCTGAAATCGGCACCAAACTAACCCATGTCAGGGCCCCAAGGTGCCGAGATGCCTCCAAAACTTTTGGAGTCAATTGTGACACCACAGACCCAACAGAGTAGCCCCGACTCTGAGAGCTGTCTGAATCCGATGGAACCAAAGAGCTTACAGAGAGCTTTGGATCCAATGATAAAGCAATTCTCGGATCTAATGCTGGTAGACCTGGAAGACTCTGATCCGAAAACTCCAAACCTGAGAGGGGCGTTAGACGAGGAACTTGTTAAAGCGGGTGTAGTGACCCAGTGGGGTAGGAGTCAATAGGACGCTTGTCATGCTCTGCACCAAGAGAATCTTTCTCACTAACCTCTCTATGTCTTCTTCCATAAGGCTCCTGATACAGCCAAGTGGAAACCATCGATGGGGACTTTGGTCTCTCTAAAAATGGGGAAGGGGCCGTAGAGGGGACTGGGTCCACAGATGGAGAGTATCTGGTTCTTGGGAGACAAGAAATGTCGATGTCAAGTCTGATGCTTTCTGTGTCAGATCTGAAGCACTCTGATCCAACACATCTTTGGTCAGTTTAGGTTTTGGATCCAAGAATGAGGCTGAATCCGAGGAGTCTTTCTTTCTCAATTTAGGATCCAAGTTTAAAGTTGGATCAGATGACTTGAGCTTTTTTCTTAGGATATGAGGAAGTTGTCGGATCCAATAAAGGTCTCTTCTTAGACTTGTCCGAATATCTAGAAGATGCCGAAGAAGTACTTGTGAAAGGAGAAGCTCCAGATAAAGCCTCACTAAAGAAACAGGGAAGTAACCCCTTGAGAATCAACTTGTTTTTGCATTCAACCAGAGCTCTTGGGTTGAAAGAATGACACATAGCACAGTTTTACTGCAGGTGGAGAGTACCCAAACAATACACACAAAGTGTGTGGGCATCCAAAAATGGAATTTTGTGTCCACGGTTTTCACATTTCTTAAACCCAGCCAGACTTTTACTTTTAGTAAAGAAAAATTATAGCACACTACCACTTTTTTTTTTTTTGGAAACAGATTGGTATTAACTAAATGTATAGCAGCTGTAGGATTAATTAAATATAATTAAATCTATAGCTGCTAGTTATGTTTGGGAACAATGTACATAACTGAGGAACTATGATGCATTCTATCTGCCGGGGCAGCTGGTTGACTATTAGGAAAATTGCAGGCAGTGATACACATATCCTCCAAAGTGACAGAGTTGGAGGAATAGGTGAAGGTTCTGAAAATTCCTTCTGTAGCAGTTCATAGTATTTTCTGAGGAAACCTCAGTGTTCTTCCACTTAAAACAAAAGCACTCTCTGGAGATAGTCTCAGAAAAAGATAAAACTCCTCAGGGAGGATCAGAAACTAAGCTTTCCTCTGAGTCTAAATCGGTAAACTGAGAAGAAAACCTGTCTCCATCTTCCTGTCCAGAATCAGAAACTTGAATCTCTCCAATGAAAAGAGGTATCCCTCTTTTTTGAAACTGAATTAAACCCTGAAACCACACCCAGTAAACTTCCCCGGTGTAAGGAAATTTGAGTTGGAGTAGATACATGTTTAGTTTTTCTGTGTCCTTTTGAGAGGAAAAAATAGAGCCAGCAGTGTTATTAATGGCAGTAGCAGCTCCCCTAGGGATGGGCACAACATTCTAACCAGACAAGGCTTTTCTGTTCTCTCTACCGGGACTGACAAGAGTGACTCTCCCTCGACACCGAAGGGACCACAACAGCCGCAGAGGATGTGCCTATCCCCCAGTGCTTAGTGGCTGCAGGTAATACACCAGAGGGTTCCACAATAAAAGATGAGCGGTTTGAGGAGCAAGCTATGGTCACTCACCTGCAGCGGAGGCAAACTGCAAGCCTGCCGTTGTGGCAAAAGCTATGTGTTTAGCATTTTTTTTTTTGTGGCTGGAAAAAGGACTAACCCTAGAACTGGTAGTTTGTTTAATGGTCAAGCTGAAAATGGTGCCTTTCCCACGGAAAACAAGTAACAAAAGCTGGTAAAAATCTAAAGTCTCCAAATGTTTCACACAAAAACACAGTAAAAAGCAATTTAAAGCACCCAGACCCAAAAAGTAAAATAAACACAATTTCCCAACAGGAAAAAATGGTTTTCAATTAAACAACTTTTAAAATTGACAAAAAAAAGTACAGTTAAGTCTCAAGCAGTCCATAACTCCCAGCTTAAAAGTAACTATTTAAAACAGAAAAGTACAATAAAACTTTTTAATGTAAAAGCTTTTTCCCCAAAGGTTACTTATCTGCCCAGCAAATGAACAGCTCAAGCAGACAGTGGATCCTCAAAAGCCTGCACAGGAATGATCTCTTCAGTGGCAAAAAAGCTCCGAAGGGCTTGGACTTCAAACCGGTCTTGGACCTAAGCAGGCTTGAAGGCACAGGAGGTGCCTGATCAGCAAGAAAGTGAAACCCAAAGTATCCTGTAACCACTTTGAATGCTAGAAAGAACCTTGTGGTCTCTGATGATTGATTTCCAAGCTGGAAGGGGTAGGGAAAGTTTCTTTGACAGAGGAGTTAAGGGTAGACTACTGTAGGGAATGAGGGTAGGGAGGCGCAGTCAGTCACAAGGAGGCTGGTTTGTCAGAAATGGTGGTTTAGACCCCTTAAATTCATATTGGGTACTACCTTGACAGAACAATGCTCTTCAAAAAGGCTGAAAGTTTTTTTTTATTTATTTCCTACACAGGAGAAACGAAAGGTCAACCTGTCTCTAGGCAAACCATTGCATGTTGCTTCTCCTCTGGCATTGTTTTTTGTTACACCAACCATAACAAGGTGAATCTAGTCAAGATAAAGGCAGATTCCACTAGGACCTTTTCCTCTTTGGTGGCTTACTGGAAAGGAGTAGACTCTAGAAGCATTCTAGAGGCAGTTACTTGATCGTCAGTCCATACCTTTATGCAGCACTACAAGCTGGCAGCCTTTTCTAAATCCAGAGCACGCTTCACTAAGACCATTTTCCAGGGGCTTCTAGACCCTTATCCTTCCTCCTCTCAGGTTAGGCAACCTTTGGAAATCTACCTATATGCCAATAAGGCAGCATATTTGTTGAACATATGCAAAAGTTCTACTTACCTGTAACAGTAGATGTTCATAGCAGACACTACTTTACTGGCAGTACCCACCCACCATCCCCCTTTTTGAATGTACATAGGTTGTTGGGGGTGCCACTGAGCAACGCTCAGCAGCCTTTTTTGTTTTGTGTGTGTGTGGTTTTTGGTTTGGAACAGAAGGTTTTTGCAAACTTGCATTTTTATCTTCTCTTCCTTCTGGACCCCAGAAAATTGAAAAGATCCTTTCTGTAGGTCTGAAAATTGTCCCTGCACTCTCTGATAACTGGTCCGTCACACCACTGGACAGACAGAGGGAAGAGCTCTTAGTTTTGGTAGACTGACACATACAGGGTAGCATCCACTGGAGATATTTGACCTGAAGTGAAACTTGCCACAATAGTTGAAGGTTTAGAAATAGCAAGGGAGGAATCCTCTATTACTGTAGCATGAACTGCTCCTGTACAAGAAGGCATGGCTTTAAGTGTAATCCACATAACATATTTAGCTTTAATAGTAGACTCTCTGACAGATTTGTCTAGCTTAACAAAAGTCTTCCTAGAGTGTGTAAACCTAGGAGGGCCTGGTTTTACTTCAGGATAGGACAGAAAGAAGAGTAAAACCTGCTCTGCCTGTATTTAGAGATATCAGAATCAAAGGTTGAAGATTGAAGGTCTTGCTCAGACATCTCAATCTGAAGGCTCAACAAAATGGCACAAAGCTGTTCCCTTTGTCTCCTTAAAATCTGCTTGCTAAAATTTGTAAAAATATCAAAGTCCCAACTCTTAGCCTAGTCCCATGCAATATATACATTTATTGTGACTGCCAGCATTACTAATCTGCTTGCCACAGTCACACTTAATTCAAAGTATAAGACATGACAGCAAAGCAAGTGCCAAGCACAACTTAAAATGGTGAAAAAGAAAAGGTGGAAATCTACCATACATTCCCAAAGAGACTGGATAGTGCAACAAAAAGAGAGGGAGGGAAATACTCCAATGAATGAAGGTGCTTTCAAAAGCAATACATTTCTTAAGGTATAACAAAGACCTAAAATTAAGTGGTGAGGGTGGTTGCAAATCTATACTTAACACAAGAGCACGAAAGTCAGTGCGAAGATCAGACAGATGGTATTCCCTCAGCTGCCAACCATTTGGTATACTCAAACAATATAGTAAATGCCTGATATTTACAGACTATGAACAACTTAATCCCATCACAAACTACCTATGAGAGATGCAAATATTCAACTAAGATGGAGACAACATTCACACACACAAAAAAAATTCAATATGTGAGCAGCCCCAAGCACTCCACACATAGACAATTATAATATGCGGAGACTGTAAAAAGTTATTGCCTAAGGCTTCAAGGTTCAACAAGTACAGGTATCAGCACAAATGAAATGCCACAAAACGTGTTGCTACACTGCTACATCCACAGTCAAGAGTCACCAGCAAATATCACCCCACACCAAGGACAAATAAACACTCCACTAACAGTAATGTAGTGGTGACTGGTGACTCCAAACTCTACCCTCACAAGGCTGCAGAAAAACAGAGTGATGGCAAGTTGTCTTACCAGTGCAAAGCTCTCTTACATCTCAAGAGCCCTTAAGAGGAGCAAATATGACAACATAATTGTGGTCCATGGGGGTGTAAATGACTTGGGAAGAGTAAAACTCTAAGGGAAATGTAAATATAGACATTCCCAAGGACTCCCTGCATGTCAAAAGTGCAGGAAAGACACTGGTACCCAGTGGAATCCTACCTTCAGGAAGGATGATGCTGAGGTACAAGGGAAAGATGACAGATGTCAACAATTCTCTTAGTAACTGGTACCCTTTAAAGGGGATCCAGTATGTGTTATCATGGGATAAACTGTAGCACAGCCCTACTTGCTCTGCCAAGGAAACTCACACCTGTCATTCCAAGGCTTACACATACTGTCTAAAATCTTTCTTGCCCCCCACAATGCTAATGGAGCTTCAAACCTAAAAACAGAGAGCAAACAATGTAAATGTGGCTTTTTTCAATGCTAGGAGTCCAAATAAACTGCCTGAACTTGAAACCCTTCTACATTTGGAGCACATTCATGTGTGTATTATTACTGAAACCCGATTTAAAAAAAAAAAAAAAAAAAAAAAAGAGTTCAGAATGCACCTCCTCTATAGCAGGGTTGTGTCTCTATCATACCTCTAGACTGGATAGAAACAGTGGTAGAATATAAAGAAACTGCATTACCTCAAGACAGATTCCCAGAGCCACACAAACCAAACTTATTGAGCTGCAACTTGGCCTAAATAAAATCAACTGTCAGATCATAGCATGTTAAAGAACCCATTTGATGACCCACAAAATTACAGTGGCTATAAAAAGTTTACACACCCCTGTTAAAATGCCAGGTTTTTGTGATATAAAAAAATGAGACCACAATAAATCATTTCAAAACTTTTCCCAGTTTTAATGTGGCCTATAACCTGTACAATTCAATTGAAAAACAAACAAATCTGTTAGGGGAAAATATAAAAAATAAAAAACATACAATACACTGGTTGCATAAGTGTGCACGCCATTAAACTAATACTTTGTTGAAGCACCTTTAATTACAGCATTCAGTCTTCTTGGGTACACACCTGCCATCAATTAAAGAGACTGATTAACCCCAAATAAAGTTCAGCTGTCCTAGTAGGATTTTCCTGACATTTACTCAGTTGCCTGTTACAGCAAAAGCCATGGTTCGCAGTGAGCTTACAAAGCATCAAAGGGATCTCATTGTTGAAATGTATCAGTCAGGAGAAGTGTACAAAAAAATTTCCACAGCATTGGATATACCATGGAACACAGTGAACAGTCATCAAAAAGTGGAGCAAATATGGGACAACAGTGACATTGTAAAGAACTGGGCGTCCCCCCAAAATTGATGTAAAGACAAGATGAAAACTGGTCAGGGAGGCTGCCAAGAGACCTACAGCAACACTGAAGGAGCTGCAGGAATTTGACAAGTACTGGTTGTGTACTACATGTGACAACAATCTCCCATATTCGCCATATGTCTGGGCTATGGGGTAGGGTTGCAAGATGGAAGCCTTTTCCTACACAGAAAAAAATTCAGGCCCGGCTAAAATTTGCAAAACAATACATCACGTCTCCCAAAAACACGTGGGAAAATGTGTTATGGTCTGATGAGACCAAGGTTTAACTTTTTGGCCACAATTCCAAAAGGTATGTTTGGCACAAAAACAACACTTCGCATCACCAAAAGAACACCATCCCCACGGTGAAGCATGGTGGTGGAAGAGTCATGCTTTGGGGTTGCTTTTCTTCAGCGCGAACTGGGGCTTTAATCAAGGTGGAGGGAATTATGAGCAGTTCCAAATACCAGTCACTTTTGGCCCAAAACCTTCAGGCGTCTGCTAGAAAAATGAAGACGAAGAGGAATTTCACCTTTCAACACGACAATGACCCCTAGCATACATCCAAATAAAAAAAAAAAAGAATGGCTGGTACTTACGTATTATCGCAACCACATTTTCATGCTGCGATAATTGACATAAAATTGAAGAACGGACATTTGGTCTTACCTTGTAAGGTCTGTCTGATATGTGTTTTACAAGAAAGTTCAAACATTTTTAAGGTATGATGTAAGGCTGGATTGTAAACAGAGGGCTTGGTAAAGCAGTCACCATTTTAAACATTTTTAAGGTGTGATGTAAGGCTGGGTTGTAAACAGAGGGCTTGGTAAAGCAGTCACCATTTTCTTCCGCTGCTTCTTCATCGACTCTGCGGTGGCTTGACTGGAGAAACTAGTTGCAGTCTCTGGGCCCTTTTACGTGCATCAGAAGAATGTCTGATGGGATGCAAAGACAATCAAGGGAGACTTTTTTTTTTAAGTACAAAACAGCAGTACTGCAAAATCTTTTGCATCTGCTAACTTCCTTTCATCCCCCCAATGCTAGTCTCACTTTATGGATCAATTATATTAGAGAGGTTAATCAGATGTTTAAATGATTTTGCAGTACTGCCGCCGTTTTCTACTCGGAAATCCCCTTGATTGTCTTTGCTTCCTATCAGACGTCTAATCCTCCAACGCATTAGCTAGCCAAAAATCGCAAGCAACGTTTGAAAACCCATACTCGCTTTACAAACCAAAAAATAAATACAAAAACCACCAAGATAGTGTTTAACAGTCTACTGCCCTTCCCGATCACTTTGTAAGGAGTCAGACAGGGTATACTACTTTGGCTTTTTGTTTCCCGATGCTTTCTTTTGTCAGGGCAAAGGCTGAAAAAAAAGGAACGCGGAACGTGTTTTTAAGTGTGGAATGGGGGAACTTGCTTAACTGACATCTTGAGACACTGGCAGTAAATGGGGAACCTATTATTTCAAACCTTAATTTTTTTCATCTGAAGTGAGAAACCTTAATAAAAACAAGAACACATTAAAGAAAACATGCGTCTGAGGTTTTCTCATACTTCATCGTTCCCAGTTGACACAAGGGAAAGCAACCACCATTCACTTGAAAATGTGGTTGCGATAATACGTAAGTACCGAATGGCTTCACCAGAAGTTTTGGAAAGGCCCAGCCAGAGCCCAGACCTAAATCCAATATAAAATCTGTGTGTTACCTGAAGAGGGCTGTGCACAAGAGATGCCCTCGCAATTTGACAGATTTGGAGCGCTTTTGCAAGGAAGAGTGGGCAAATATTGCTAAGTCAAGATGTGCCATGCTGATAGACTCCTACCCAAGAAAACTGAATGCTGTAATTAAATCAAAAGGTGCTTCAACAAAAGTATTAGTTTAAGGGTGTGCACACTTATGCAACTAGCTTATAGTACATTTTTTATATTTTCCCCTAACAGATTTCTTGGTTTTTCAATTGAATTATACAGGTTATAGGTCTCATTAAAGGTGGGAAAAGCTTTGAAACGATTTATTTGGTCTCATTTTTTATATCATAAAAACCTGACATTTTAACAGGGGTGTGTAACCTTTTTATATCCACTGTATATCCATTTCTTAAATACATTGGACAAACTTATAAACAAATTCCATCATCCTGGGAGACTAACAAAGTCAAACTGGAAGACCTATACCTCAGATTTAGGCTACACCCACAGAGTCCTTACTTTCATAAACACAATTTCCCCAGATCAAATATTCAAAGAGCCCATATAACTGTACACCCCCCACCCAAATGTAGACATGGCTAGTATTTATACAAATAAATTCTGCTCTCACCTAGAAAACTGTATAAACCTAACAATTTCTACCAAACCTAAACCAAAAAGGAAAAGGTAAGAGCACAGCAGCCTGGTAATCCACATGCATAAATAAACAGCACAAGAGAATCATTATAATATATAGCAAAACCAAAGACCCACAAATCTAGGTTAACATCAAAAGATACTGAAAAACACAGTCAAGAAAACCAAAGTTTCCTATGAACTTAAGTCTGGCATCGGAAGTTAAAGATAATTAGAAATCATTCTTCTTGTCTCACGATGTTATGAACTAAAACTCAACATTGCTCAAGACTCATCCAAAATCGCACAGCCAAGCCTAATCCAGTAGATATAAATATACTGACAAACACTCCAGAGACATCTATACTAAATCCACATTTACCCAAGAATTTAATCCCATCTTCACAAAAAAACACTACTTTTCAAGACAAAAAAATACATCCTCTATGGGACCCATTAACATAGCAGGCTGCCTGCTGAACAACATTAATCATGCATTAGTAGAGCCACTTCTGCAACTATTCAACCTGAACTAATCCACTGGCTTTGTCCCAGATGTTTGGCGCACAGCTGTTATGAAGCCTCTTCATAACAGCAGTCCCACCATGGAAATTACAGACCCATCACATCAGCCTGATGAGCCTCATCTGCAAGGCCATGGAAAAAGAAGTTATGTACTCACCATAACGTTCCATCTGAGTAGGTAACGTCATTTGTCAGCAACCTGTGGGTATCGGATCCGATTTGGATCAGAGCCGGCAGCTTTCCTACCCAAAGATCCGAGCTCCAAGTTCCTCCCCCTACCCATAATGCCCTGCCATCTCCCTCTAACCCTCAGATCGAGTTTGCCATAGTATCATAGAACATTAATATAACACAAGGAAAAACTACTTGAACGTTCCACCTGATGTCATCTGGAAAGAGACATATCATGATCCTTCAAGAAAGAACTAAAGGTCCGGGGGATGGAGGGAGGGTTGGTTGCTGACAAATGAAGTTACCTACTCAGATGGAACGTTATGGTGAGTACATAACTTCTTTATCTGAAGTAGTTAACTTCATTTGATCAGCAATCTGTGGGACAGAGTCCCCAGCTACCAACAACTTGGGAGGTCCTCATGGAAGAATATTCCGGAGCACTGCAGAGCCAAAAGATGCATGTCCTCTGGATATTAGATCCAATTTATAATTTGTAATAAAAGTATGAGAGGAACCCCAAGTAGCTGCTGAACAAATGTCATCCAAAGAAACCCTCGACCAGAAGGCAGCAGAAGTAGCCACAGAATGGGTAGAGTGAGCTCGAACCTTCAGGGGCTCAGGTCGACCAGAGCTTCTGTATGCGAGAAGGATGCATTGAGAAATCCATCTAGCTAAGGTTACTTTAGTCACTGGCTTACCCAGACAGGACTTAGCAAATGAAACAAAGAGTTGATCTGATTTTCGAAATTCAGCTGTTCTGTTTAAGTAAAATCGCAACAGTCTATGTACATCCAGACAATGAAGTCTATACTCTCCTTTGTTCTGATAATTAGGAAAGAAGACAGGTAGATTGATGGACTGGTTGATGTTGGCTTCTGAAGCCACTTTAGGCAGAAAGGAGGGATTAGTCCCGAGGGAAACCCTGTCTTTATGAAAGATGATGTATGGAGGCTTACTGCAAAGAGCGTGAAGCTCCGATATCCTCCTTGCTGAGGTAATGGCAATCAGGAAGGCAGTTTTCCAAGATACATATTTTAAATTGACTGAAGCTGCAGGCTCAAAGGGGAGACCAGTCAGAGCCTGAAGAACTACGGTTAAATCCCATGGAGGAACTGCATCTTTAACAGGGGGTCTTAACAGGAAAGTTCCTTTCAGGAATGTCTTGCAAATCTTAGAGGAAGCTAGGGGGCCAAAACTGTTTCCAACATGGAAGTGGGAAATAGCTGCCAACTGAACTTTAACAGTAGAAGAACTAGCCCCTTGATGAAAAATATGGGATAGAAAATCGAGGACTGCTGGGATAGGAGCCGTAAAAGGATCCAAATTCTTATGCTCCGCCCAGATAGAGAAACGCTTCCATTTACTCTTGTAGATTCTTCTGGTAGAAGGCTTATGAGTGGCCACCAGGATGGCCTTAACTGAGGATGAGATACTGGGAGTCCTAGCCATTAATGGAACTGGATCAACCAAGCAGAGAGCTTGAGGTTGTCCAGGTCGGGGGTCTTCAATCCCAAGGGATGAGAAATCACATCCAGAATGGGATCTGAGATCCAGGGAGGATGTACTAGATGAGACCGTAGGCATGAGAACCAGGTTTGGCGAGGCCAGAATGGGGCTATGAGGATAACTCTGCTCCCCAACAGACGAGCTTTCTGCAAGAATTTCGTCATCAACGGAAGAGGATAAGCATAAAGAAGACCAAATGGCCAAGCATGAACCAGAGCGTCTCTGGGGACTTCCCCTGGTGGGGGAATTAGAGCGAAGAACTCACTGCACTTTGTGTTCGAAGGCGACGCGAACAGATCGCAGCAAGGTTGACCCCATCTGAGGAAGATCTGTTCCGCTACTACTGGGTTCAGAGTCCACTCGTAAGGAGAGAGGATAGTTCGACTCAACCTGTCCACTAGAATGTTTGACCAACCCGGTATGTGCGTTGCTATGAGAAAGTGGTTGGTGGATATCGCCCATTCCCACACTCTCATGGCCTCTCTGCAAAGTGGGTAAGATCTGGTCCCCCCCTGTTTGTTGATGTACCAGACTACTGATATGTTGTCTGTTTGAATTGCAATAGTCCCTGGAGAAAGAAGGGAATGGAGAGCCTGCAATGCTAGAAGCACCGCCCTGATCTCCAGGACATTGATATGCAAAGTGGTCTCTGTGTGAGTCCATGTGTCTTGGACGGATCTGCCCATGCAATGCCCCCCCACCCGAGGAGAGATGCGTCCGTGGTCATTGTGACTTGGGGGTGGGGACATGGAGAATGGGCGCCCTTCCTGGAGGTCCCTGGAATGGAGCCACCAAAGTAGAGATTCCCTGCAAACCCTGCTGAGGGGAATAGGTGTAGGCAGGGGGTAACGTAGGATGGACCACTGGATCTGTAAGGTCCATTGAAGGATTCTCATCTTCAGAAGTGCGATAGGTGACAGAATGATGGCCACTGCCATGGACCCCAGGGCCCTCAGGACTAATTCCGCTGGAGGGGCTGATGATTGTAGAAGAGCCAAAATGTGAAGGTTTAGGTTGCGGAGTCTGTCTGCCGTCAGAAAGACTTTGGATTGTATAGTGTCTATCCTGGTCTCTATGAAATCCAAGATCTGAGTAGGCTGAAGGGAGGATTTCTTGTGGTTGACTGTGATCCCTAGATGGCGGGCTAGATGTAAGAAGTAGTCCCTCCCTGAACATCGTAGATGCTTGGTGGGGGCGGTTAGGAGCCAGTCGTCCAGGTAAGGAAAGACCTGTATTCCCTGAAGCCTCAGGTGGGCCCCTGCAACTGCCATGACCTTGGTGAACACCCTGGGGACTGTGGGGAGACCGAAGGGTAGGACTCTGAACTGATAATGGCTGGCTCCCAGCCGAAAGCGGAGAAACCTCTTGGATCACCTGTCCATTAGAATGTGGTAGTACGCATCCTTGAGGTCTATCGAGCACATCCAGTTGTTCTCCTGTAAAAGTGGGAGAATGGACTAAATAGTGACCATCCGGAACTTTTTTTTGGCGACTGACAGGTTCAGTGTGGACAGGTCGAGAATCGGCCTTAAGTCCCCCATCTTTTTTGGCACCAAAAAGAACCTGGAGTAAAAGCCTGATCCGGATTGCCCGAGGGGGACATGCTGGATGGCTCTTTTTCTTAGCAGCTCTCTTATTTCGAAGGCTGCTACCTCCCTCTGATTAGGTGGGACATCGGGGAGGCTCCCCGACCGGGGAGGAGACGTTAGGAATGGTATTGAATAGCCTCTGCATATGATTTGGAGCATCCAGCGATCTGTTGTAATGGACTCCCAATGTGCTAGGTGCTCCGAGAAGCACCCCCCCGACTGCCTAAAGAGAGGAGCAGTCGGGCAACCCCTCAGGGTTGCTGCGCGGGTCGATCGGAAAAGGGTTCCCTCGACCAGAAATTCTTCGGCACCCCCCTCTGCCTCTGGGCCGGCGTCCACCCTGTCCTCCTCTGCATCTGAAGGACGAAGGATCCGGAGCGAAACGGGATTGCTGAGCTTTCCGGAACCACATCTTCTTTTGTCCTCTTTGGTTCTGGAGAAGGACCTCTGAGGAGCAGAGAAGCGGATCCCGATGGCAGACAACGTCTTCCCGTCTTTCTCGCTCTGGAGAAGTGTATCGCAGATGGTTTTGCCGAAAAGCATAGAACCGTCAAAAGGGGAGTTAGCGAAGGACGTCTTAAAGGGTTCAGCAAAGTCGCAGAGATGGAATCAGGCCTGTCGACGTAAGACAACGCCTGTTCCGCTGGCTCTAGCCACTCCTTCCGTGGCATGGGAGAGAAGCCGCATAGATGTGTTAGTAATCGACTTAAGAGTGGCCATTCAAGCCGAGAGGTCCATTTGTCCTCGGCCGACATGGACTCTGGGGGTGATCCAGCGTACTCTTTGATTAGGTCCCGCTGGAGCCGAATTACATGTGCCATATAGTTCAGTGACCTTACAGAGAAGGTCACTAAAGCGAACATTCACTTTCCGAGGTGGTCCATCATCCGAGACTCCTTGTCTGGAGGATGTAATGAGGAACTCTCCTGTGCTAATTCCTTTTTAGTGGCAGCCGCCACCACCATGGCATCCACTGGGGCACCCTTGCTCCAAACTTTCCTTCCGTGGGAGGGCTGAGGATCCTGTCCGGTCTCTTGAGTATTGGCGCGACAGTGTCCGGCTCCTTCCATGCCCTGGTAGTTATGAGGTCCACCAGGGGATCGGCGGGAGAGGACACCCAAGAGGTAGATGGGCCTGTGTCAAACTCCTCCAGAAACACAGACTCATCCGAGGAAGGTTTTGGGGCAGACCACCCCCCTCTAATGCGCAACATTTCCATAATGTCTTTAAAGGAGACGTCTTCGGGGGGTGACCTTGGGGAACCTTCCCCTTCCTCTAAGTCCGTGTCTTCTGCGAGGGACTCAGGTGAATCCAAGTGCCTCCTCTTGCACTTTCATTAGTGAGGGACCTCCTCGGGGGGGCTGTCCGAAGAGGGCTCACAAACAATGTCTTGTTCCTCTACAGGAACCATCTGGGACGTAGGCGCAGGCTGTCCCTGGGGCCGGATGATGGAAGACAGGCCCGTCTGAGAGGGAATGGCAGGTGGATCTGTAGCAAGAGCCTGGGGCCTCGAATCCCTCGAAAGGACCCTCTCCACGACGTCGAATGCCGAGGGTGAACTGCTCTCCGTAGGATCCGAAAGCAGTCCCCTCGGATCCGGCATGCGGATCGGAGCCGGAGATGACCCAATCGGATCCAAAAGAGTAGTGCGCTCCAACCTCAACGGAGCCGAAGGCCCACTGACCCCTCTGGATCAGATGCTCAACTCACGGCCCCGAGAGCTCTGTTCCGAAAACGGATCAGACAGACTCGAGGGTACAGTCGGCGCCAAAGTAGGAAACACTGCCGGCGCCGACACCACCCTGGCTCCGAAGCTAGTCGGATCAGACAGCTCAGAACCCCGATAGCGGGTCAGAGAAGGAGCAATGGGGGCGAAAAAAGGGGTCGAGCTCCCCCCGGGGGGGGGGGCAAGAGCACTCCCATCTGCAGCTGGGCCTGAAGAAATCAACGCATCAGCCGGTCCATGTCTACGTCGGATAGACTCCTGGTTGACCTGGATGAGGCCACCGAGGCTGGCCGGGAAGGCTGCCTAGACGACCTCGAAGGTGACCAGGTCTCCTCCTCCGGCTCCGGGGAGAAACGTGGAGAACGAAGCCGAGAGGAGAAGACCCGGAGACCTTAAGAGGAGAGGCAAGCTGCTTAGACGGCGGGCCCGATGGAGCTGACTCGGACCGCCTCTTGTGGCTACGGTGCCTATCTTTCTCCCACTCCTTTTCCTTCCTATCTTTCTTTCTGCTGTCCCTTTCCTCCTGGACCAAAGAGAGAGGTTGAGTCCCGGCCAGGGGATCGGAGGCAGTAGGTGAAGCAGCTGCGGCTGGCTCCACAGAGGAGGAGGAGGATGAAGTGGAATCAGGGAGCAAAAGGCCCGCAAGGATTAGCTTCACCCTCCTATCCCTCAAAGCCCTGGGGTTGAAGGCTGCACAAATAGTGCAGCCCGAAGAAAGGTGGTCAACACCCAGGCAAATAAACACAGAGTGTGGCCATCCGCTGGGGACAGCTTATGGCCACACTCGGAGCATTTAGAAAACACAGCTTTTGGGCCTTCAGACATTCTTAAGAAAGGGAAAAAAAAAAAACAGGCCCACACGCACACACCTTCACACACAGACAGGGGGGAGGGGAATTAACTTTAACTAAACTAAGAAGCTTTAAACTACCCAAAAATACTAAGGGAGAGAAGGGAACCACACACACAAAGTTTCAGGAATTTTTTGACAGAAGAAAGTGTAAAAAAGATTTAAACTCACAACACCCACACTAGGAGCTCGTTCTAAGATGCTTAAAGAAGCCGCGGCAAATGAGATCTGAGGGTTAGAGGGAGATGGCAAGGCATTATGGGTAGGGGAGGAGCTTGGAGCTTGGATCTTTGCCTAGGAAAGCTGCCGGCTCGGATCCGAATCAGATCCGATACCCACAGGTTGCTGATCAAATGAAGTTAACTACTTCAGATCAGCTCATAACAGACCTGATAAACTGCAACTTAAACAAATGCTGGATTCAAGTCTTATAAGACGTTATTTAACACAAATACCGGACTTATTAGAGTGGATCTAAGAGGGTAATGCAAGTTGTGGACAGTAGAATAAAAAACAGTAAGCGCTTTCACGTTACGAGGAACGTTTCTTCAGACTTCAAAAAACACATATCCTGACTGCATTTAAATACCCATCTATACACTTATTAACCAGCCACTAAGAGCAAACTATTAAACAATCAAGTAAATTAATTGTAAAATGATTGTATCTTCATCAATTATATATACATACATCTAAGGGAAACTCTTATGACCTTATATAACATAAAACTTCCTATCTATGTATTATGTGAACAAATGTTTCAAAATTCTAAAGATATTTTCAATATTATATCAATATATATTATGTTAAAAAAAATATATATATATGTACATCATATGAATTTTATAAATGGTAAATAATAAAATAAATAAATAATTCCATTAATATAAAGATGTAAATATAAATACATATATAAAAAAATGCATAAAATACACATTCTATAAATTCTATAGATAAAAATACTTACAATAAAATATCCCTATCTATAATATGGTATAAAACTACATTTTTAGACATATATACACATTCATATTCATATCATATGAATGTATACAAGAAATATATTCCTATAATAAATCTTAAAACTCCTAAAATATATATATATATATATATATATATATATATATATATATATGTATATATATATATGTGTACAAAAATAAATATCTCATTTAAAATAGACATATAAAAAAATGTATATAAAAAATATATGTATGTATATGTAAAACTCTTATACACATCTGTAACTGTCAAAAAAATATACATATTCGATGCAAATAATTAAATTATGTTCCATGAACGACAACCTAGAGATAATTCAATGTTTGTATGGTTTAGCTAATAAAAATGGCTTGAGTGAGCTTTTCTCATTCAAGCCATGTCCTCTATTGGCTTTATTAGATAAAGGTTTATCTTTCATACCTTCAAGACATGCTGATGTTACTGATATTATAATTGATATAAAGATGTTTGTAAGAAATTTGGGTTTGAAGTTAATGTTTGAGAATGATGAAAGAACTGTAGAGAATGTTTTTAGAAAACCTTCCATTTTTGTACCACAAGCAAATTCAATATTAGAAGCATTTGAGAAAGCATGTGAAAGGGACCTATTAGAGTATTACATGAAAGCGAATGAAAAACCTGAATTTTATAATTCGAGTCATAGTGAAAATGAAGCCCTAAAAAAGTTACAGGTTAATAAGGAGATAGTCATCAGACAAGCAGACAAGGGAGGTTCTGTGGTAATATTAGCTAGATGTATGTATATGGATGAAATGAACAGTTTGCTAGGGGAAGTTGATACATATCAAGTTTTGAACAATGTGTCATTAGATAAAATAATTAAAGGTATACATGAGATGCTATATGATTTACTTCTTTGTAATGTTATAGATAATGATTTGTATGTATATTTTTTGGTTAAAGAACCAGTAATCCCCAGCTTTAGGGAGTTACCTAAAGTACACAAAAGTCTGACTAATCCCCCCTTGAGACCTATAGTCTCTGGAAAGGGATGGGCCACAGAACCATTATCTATTTATTTAGAAAAACAGTTTAGACCAGTAGTCAATGAAATTAAATCTATAATAAAAGATACAGAAGATTTTCTATATAGTTATGCGGATTATATTCATTCCATGAACAACAAGGAAGATGATATTTTAGTAACTTTAGATGTAGCTTCTCTTTTCACATGCATACCCAATCAGGTAGGTATGGAATATGTTAGGCTCTTACTAATAGAAAAGAGTGTCCCTAGAGATCTCACCATGAGATATATGGTGTTATTAGAGATAGTTTTGGAGAATAATGTTTTTACATATGATAACAAATATTTTCTACAAAAGAAAGGTGTAGCAATGGGGACACCATGTGCAAACTCCTATGCGAACCTAGTCATGGCATACTGGGAGGGCACATATGTGTTAAGAAATGCTCCGTTTAAGGAGAACATAAAACTATACAAACGTTTTGTGGATGACGTTTTCCTTGTATGAAATGGCACAGTGGAACAACTGAATGATTTCATTTTATACATAAATGGCACAACAGATTTCTTAAGGTTTGAACATACCTTTTCATCTAACCAGATAGAGTTTTTAGATGTACATATCAAAAAAGAGGGTAAAGAAATAGGTACAGATCTGTATAGAAAGCCTTGTTGGAGGAATAATTTATTACATCATAATAGTATGCATCCAAGACATATTTACCCTAATATAGTGAAAAGTCAATCCCTAAGGATATCCAGGCTAGTGACTGATGACTACAGATATGATGAACAACAAAATATGTTGAGGAATAGTTTTTTAGAGAGAGGCTATGACAGACAGGATGTAAATACCATTATCTCAGAAAATATCAGATACAGGAAGGACAAAGGGAAACCCTTTTTATTCAGATGCAATAGAAGTGAACAAATGATAAGTAAGAAAAAATCTAATAATAAAATAAGTAGGTTAGTCATACCATATACGAACAAAAATAGTAGAATTAAAGAAATTATAAATAACAATTGGAGAATGTTAATGGTAGATGATAAAATTAGAGAATTGGCAGGAGATAGACCAAATGTTACCTATAAAAATATGAAGTCTCTAAAAAGACTACTTTGCTATGAAGACAATAGGAAAGAGTTAATACATTCACAAAGGAAGGGTACTTTTGCATGTGGACACTGTAATCAATGTAGCTATATGCTTAATGGGAATGAGTTTGTACACCCTGATAATGGAAGAAAGTTCACATTTGACAAATATGCTGATTGTAGATCTAGAGATTTGATCTACCTAGCTCAATGTCAAATGTGTGCATCATTTTATGTGGCAAAGACAAATAGGACCCTAAGAGAAAGGGTCAGAGAACATGTCTATGCCATAAATAAAGAAAATGAAAATAATGCTTTGGCCAAACATGTTATTACAGTAGGATCTAGACACAGTTTTAAATTCACGGCATTGGAAGTGATTTTAAAAACAGAGAGACTGGGCAACATTAGAAATTACACGGAAGAAAGAGAGAATAAATGGATAATTAGATTACAAGCCAATAGAGGACATGGCTTGAATGAGAAAAGCTCACTCAAGCCATTTTTATTAGCTAAACCATACAAACATTGAATTATCTCTAGGTTGTCGTTCATGGAGCATAATTTAATTATTTGCATCGCATATGTATTTTTTTGACAGTTACAGATGTGTATAAGAGTTTTACATATACATACATATATTTTTTATATACATTTTTTATATGTCTATTTTAAATGAGATATTTATTTTTGTACACACATATATATATATATATATATATATATATATATATATATATATATATATATATTTTAGGAGTTTTAAGATTTATTATAGGAATATATTTCTTGTATACATTCATATGATATGAATATGAATGTGTATATATGTCTAAAAATGTAGTTTTATACCATATTATAGATAGGGATATTTTATTGTAAGTATTTTTATCTATAGAATTTATAGAACGTGTATTTTATGCATTTTTTTATATATGTATTTATATTTACATCTTTATATTAATGGAATTATTTATTTTATTATTTGCCATTTATAAAATTCATATGATATACATATATATATATATATATTTTTTTTTTTTTTAACATAATATATATTGATATAATATTGAAAATATCTTTAGAATTTTGAAACATTTGTTCACATAATACATAGATAGGAAGTTTTTTGTTATATAAGGTCATAAGAGTTTCCCTTAGATGTATGTATATATAATTGATGAAGATACAATCAATTTACAATTAATTTACTTGATTGTTTAATAGTTTGCTCTTAGTGGCTGGTTAATAAGTGTATAGATGGGTATTTAAATGCAGTCAGGATATGTGTTTTTTGAAGTCTGAAGAAACGTTCCTCGTAACGTGAAAGTGCTTACTGTTTTTTTATTCTACAATAAAGAGTTGCCGTCAAGCCGTGGAGTGCTTCTTTTCTTTTTCTAAATTCGTTACAGAGATTTTTCTTGAGAGGCACCTAGCCCCAGGACTGGTTTGTTTTATTTGAAAGTTGTGGACAGTGGTCACGCTGTCTGTACAGCATACCTCAATATTGCCAAAGCATTTGATAATATGGATTGCTTTTTAAATCAATCCCTATGTAGTTGATGGACAGCTAATGGCATAAGGACAGAACCTACACTAAGGGTGGCAGTCATAGCCTCAGAGAGTATGAAAGTAACCAGTAGGGTTTTGTGCTAGGACCTTTTCTATTCAGCATATACTTCTTTGATCTCAGAATCAAACATCAGGAAGTCTGGTTAACCAAGTATGCAGGCAACTGTAAACTGACTTTTGACTTGAATCCTGTTTTGATATGCAGAAACAAAGCTCACTTTAATAGTGCTAGTAGCTGGTTTGCTGATGAAGGGCTAAAAAAAAGACGTTATGTACTTACCATAACGTTCTGATCCTCAGATCAGACTCAGCCGTTACTATGGCTCGTGGCCACCTAAAAGCTCTCAAGCTCCTCCCTACCCACAATGCACCAACCCCTAACATACCCAAGATCTTGTTTGCTAGATAACAAAGTAAGAAATAGTAACACAATATTCCTGACAGAAGCCATTATCTGGAGCTCAACATAAGGTACAGTTGTGTCCTTATAAACTCTCACTTTTCCAGAAGTCCATAATGACAAAGGATGGGGGTTGGTGGGCAAGAAGTTGAGGAAGAATGAAAATGGACAACGCAAATGGAATGTTATGGTAAGTACACATCTATATCTGATGTTGTAAATTTTCATTCTATCCTCAACATATCGGACAGTCTCCAGTTAGCTAAACTCAGGTGGACTCTAAGGAAGGATATATAGTTGAGCCAAAGGCTGCTCTTCCGCTAGAGACCAGATCCTCATAATTTTTATTACTCATTACAAAATTGGATTAGCCCAAGCTGCAGCTGCACATATCGTCCACGGAAGCCCTAGCAAGAAACACTGAAGAAGTTGCCATGCACCTAGTCGAATGGGTTTTTAAAGGTTCTGGTAAGGACTGTCCCAGCATTTTGTAAATAAATGATATACACTCCGTCAGACATCTGGCTAAAGTCACTTTTGCGACTGATTTTCCTAATTTAGAATTTGCAGTGGACACGAATCATTGATCTGTTTTTCTAATATTTTTCGTAATGGTCTGTGGATATCCAATAAATGAAGCATATATTTTCCTTTGTTTGCCAATTTAGGAAAGGAGACAGGTAGGTAAACGGACTGATTAATTTTGGATTCTGACACCACATTGGAAAGGAAAGAAGTGTCTGTATGTAATGTTACTTTATCCTAATGAAAAATCAAATAGGGAGGTTTAGAAGACAATGCATGAAGTTCTGAAATTCTTCTAGCAGAGGTAACGGCCACTAGAAATATAGTTTTGCAGGTCAAGAATTTAAGATCAAAATTTAGCTGCTGGTTCAAAGGAGAATGAATTATGGCCAGTAGGACCAAATTTAAATTCCAATCTTTATATGGTGGTCTTAATAGGACAGTCCCTCCCAAAAAGGCTTTACAAAGCTTAGATGAAGCCAAAGAAGAATTCTCTAATCCAGTATATAAACTGAAATTGCTGCTAACGGAACTCTGTTGAGGAGCTAGCTCCCTTATTAATAAACTGCTGCTAAAAATTCAAGAACACTTTCTACAGGGGATGAAAATAGATCGATTGGTTTCTGCTCTGTCCAAAAAAACGAACCTTTTCAATTTACTTTTGTAAAGTTTTCTTGTAGAGGCCTTATGGGAAGACAAATGTATCTAACAAACAGGGGATGAGAGGTGGCTATTAAGGGAACTAGAAAAAACACACTGTTAGCTTGAGGTTTGCGATATCTGGATGAATCATACCGGTAGGGTGACACAGGAAATTGGGAATTGGGTCCAGAATAGAGAAGACCAAAGTAAGGGGAACCAAATCTGCCAAGGGCAGTAGGGTACAACGAGGATTACTTTGCCCTTCAACCAGGCAGCTTTCTGAAGGAATTTGGGGAGCTGGGTGTGTAAGCATATAATACACTGGGGGGCCAATCATGGAGTACAGCATCCCTTAGTGATTCCCCTAGTGGAGGGATTAGGGCGACAAAGCTTTTGCACTTGTTGTTTAGGGGGATGCAAAGAGATTGCAACAAGGCTGGCCCCAATGAGGAAAATCATATATGCCACTGTCCTACTGACAGACCACCCATGAGGTAGAATAATGGACCTGCTCAGTTTGTCTGCTATCACGGTGGAGTTTCCCAGAATGTGCATTGCTATCAGAAAGTGGTTGGAGGAAAATTGTCCATTTCCACACTCTGAGAGCTTCTCAACACAATGGGTAAGACCTAGTTCCCCCTTGTTTGTAGATGTACTGCACTACAGACACATTGCCTGTCTGGAGCACAACTGTCCCGAAAGGAAGACAGTCTTGGAATGCCTGCAACACTAAGAGCACTGCTCTCATTTCCAGTACACTGATATGCATTTTGGCCTCTTTGGGGGGACCAAGTGCCTTGGACGGTTTACCCCAGAATATGTCCCCCACCCACCCAATCTGGGAAGTGTCTTGTGGTCAGCACAGCCTTGTATAATATGATCTGATCGAATCTCCCACCAAAGGTATCTCTTGCATGCCTGAGTGATTCTTACTTGTGCTGACATGCACTGATAAAGAATCGACCACTGAGTTGCTAGCATCCATTGAAGAATTCTCATATGAAATCTTGCTAGAGGAACTGAAATAATGGCCACAGACATTGACCATAAGGCTTGTAGGATCAAAAGGACTGAAATTTTGGTACTGCAAATTATTTTCCTGATGAGGAACTTGATGATCTGCACTCTTGAGAGAGGGAGAGAAGCAGTCACTGATATTGTGGCGAATATTGCTCCTATGAATTTCAGTGTGTGAGTTGGTTGTAACAGAGACTTGTTGTCGTTTATGGTTATTCCCAATTGTGAACAAGTCCAGAGTACCGGACTCCTTGCTTTTATTAGTAGATGCTTGGTCGGGGTAGTAATGATCCAGTGTAAATATGGAAACACCCGGAATCCCTTCAGTCTAAAGTGAGCAGCAGCTGCTACTACTGCCATAGATTTGGTGAACAGCCTCGGGGATGTGGTGAGGCCAAAGGTTAGTGCTCTGAACTGATGGCTCCAAGCCGGAAGCGTAAATAACTTCTGGATTGTCTGTTCATTGTTATGTGATACTGTCGAGCACATCCAGTTCTCCTTGCCCAGGAACAGCAAAATGGACTGAGCCGTGACCATCCGAAACTTTGCATGTCGAACTGACTTAAGTCACTGAGATCCAAAATTGGTCTCCAGTCCCCTGTTTTCTTTGGCACTAAAAATAATCTTGAATAAGTTCCAGATTTTATCTGGTCTGGTGGGACCTCTTGGATGACTCTTTTCCTAGCAGCTTTTGTATTTCTATAACTGATAAAATGGCACTGGAGCGGCAGCCATCAGTTATAGAAGATTTTTTTGTGTTTTTGTGACTAGCCTTTGTATTTCTACTGCTGCTACTTTCCTCTGACTGGGTGGAACATTGGGAATTTTGTATATACTAGGAGGTGGAAGGGAAAGGGGAATTATATAACCTCTGGAAACAATCCTCTGTACCCAGTTATCTTTTGCTACATCTAGCCAGGCTATCTGGTGCAGAGATAGTCGACCCTCAATTGCCTCCAGAGGGGGACAATCAGGCCTCCTTTCAGGAGCGCTGACAGGGTCTATCGGAGAAAGAATCTCTGGACCCTTGGTTCTGTGGGTCTTCTCTGCCAGGTGGATGTTGTCTTCCATTGGCGTTCCCCCCTCTGCCCCTGGGAGAACCATCTCCACATGGATCTTTGAAAGGACCCTGGGACTTCCTGAACCACATTCTTCATCCACCTCATTGATTCCTGGGAATTGATCTTAGAGAGGTCAAAAACATACGCCCACTGTAGATGTTTTTCACACCTAGAGAGTGTGTGTCCTTCACTTTTGGGCCAAACAACGAGCTGCTGTCAAAGGGTGCATTGACGAAGGATGATTTGAAGGGCTCCACAGAATCACACAATTGCATCCAGGCATGCCCCCTGATGGAAATGCCTGAATCCGCAGCTCTTTAAGCTCTTTCAGCTGCATGTGAGATGAGCCTCATGGACGAATTTGCAATAGATTGCATGGTAGCCAACAGTGAGGCCACAGAAGGCTGAGCCTCAGTAGTAGTGGTCCCTGAAAGGGATTTTGAAAGTTCCTATATCAAGTCAAGATCCCAACTACTTTTCTTTTAAAATTAAAACTAGAGAACATCTCTAATCCAGGTGGATTTGCTCATGCTGTTCTCCTGGATAATCAATCACTCCCCTTTTTATTTTGCTCTTTCCCCTCTCTAAGCAACCTTATCTCTGGCTCTAGCCCATTTTAACATTTCGTTACTATACAGTAAACAATGTACATTCTAAGTGTGCTACAACTGATGACTCCATAGATGCTTCTTTGTCAGTTTCACTCATTGTTATTTCTTTTTCCTGCAATGCTACTCACAACCTAATTTTTATCTCTGGACTTCTGGAATACACATGTTCAAGCTATAAAAGTGTATTATTATATGTATGTAATTTAATGATTTTGTATTATCTTTACAATGCTATTGAATGTGGAGCTTTTCTCCCCAGTTCTCCACTGAAAATGGGCTACTTGGCCCAGTCAGACACTACCCGGTTAACAAATGTAAAATAAAATAAATAAAAAAATAAAGTCCCTTTGTAGTCTCATGAAGTGTGCCAAGTACTTCAGTGACCCAAGGGCAAAAGTCACTGAAGCATACACACTTTTCCCAAATCTGTCACACGCACTAGACCAACAGAGCTAGTTCTTTCTTGGTGGTCACCACCGTGACTATAGCATCTACAGGCACCCCCTTACTTCAAAATTCCTTCCCTACAGGAGGGGCCAGAATTCGACCTGGCCTCTTGGAGACTGGCTCAAGTGACTAAGGCTCCTTCCACACCTGCCTAGAGCTCAAGTCAATGAGCTCATTACTGGGTGGAGTTACCCAGGAGGTAGACGAGCCAACAGAGCAAGTAACCAATACAGCCAACCACAACAAGAGTCAATCAACGTACAACTGCTGACCACCAAGGGCATGCCCACCGAACCCATCTGTCGTAAAGTGCAATGACCAATAACTATAGTAGATGCTATGTTAAGAATGATGCAGCTCTGGATCCCTTGGATTTTACAATTCTGGCAACAGACCTACTCCCCATGTCAGATCCTCGACAAAGAGGGAACAACATGAACGACACGAGGAGGAACAACAACAGAACCAGAAGCAGGAGCCAAGTGAAGTCGCAGTGCACAAAGAGTCTTAATGGTAATACATTTATCTTCTTATAACTTAAATTTGGATGAATTGTTAGTTCTATCTAAAGGTTTAACATTTGTACCCTACACTCAAATGAATATTGCTCAAATGTTACTAGAATTTAAGGTTAAGAGAAAGTGTAAAGTATTTAAGATTCTGTTCAAACAGAACAATGCTCCACTGGATGCACCTAAACGTTCAAGTATCTTTATACCACCTAATAATCCACTTGTTTTGGCCTTCAAAAAATCAGTGGGAAAATAACTATATAAACATTTCTACTGTGACAAGCAAAATTAATACGTTAACTTGACTGCATAAGAGACGCAGGCAGTCAAGAATTTTATTACAAATTCATACATAGTCATAAAACCAGCAGACAAAGGTGGGGGTACTGTGGTTATGAACTTTGACGACTACAATAATCAAATGCTTTCCATGCTAGTTACCTCAGATTATGAGCAAATACATAAACCATTGGTGAATCAGTTAACTAAGCAGATCTCAAAAAACTAGAAAACATGCTTACAGAGAAACATATGGGAGAAGATTTATACCAGTACTTTAGAACTGATAGCCCTATTGTACCCGTTATATACGGCATACCCAAAGTCCATAAATCTCTTGCTGACACTGTTGGTCTAAGTGGGGGTGATGCAAGAGGGTGGGCTACAGAACCCTTATTGAGCTACCAATTTTTTTTTTTTTTTGTGTGACCTTTTTACTTATTGTTTTAGCTTGATAACCAACTTAAGAAATATTTACATGCAACAGGTACCATTATTAAGGACACAGGTGATTTAATTTTTCATTTATCAGAATAGCTTAAGTTACACTCAACAAAAGATTGTTTCCTTATGACATTATATGTAGATTCATTATTCACAGTTATTCCCAATAAACACAGCATTTATCTGTATTCTCAGATTATATACAGTGTTACATTATTATTATTTGTGAACTACTGGACATTGAACTTACTAACACCACCATATTTTTATATCAAAATAAATTTTATAAGCAGGCAAGAGGTGTGGCGATGGGTACCCCAGTCACCAATACCTATGCTAACATTGTAATGTACCAGAGGGAGAAACACCACCTAATTAGTGATGATAATCCCTATCTCAGAAATGCAAAATTTTACAAAAGGTTTGTGGATGACATTTTTTTTATTGTGAGAAGGTACATTAGAAGAATTCAGGAAATTTGAGTATACATCTCTACAATTACTGAATTTCTAAGATTAAAATGTGAAGTATAATTTCATACAATTACATTTCCTTGACATAATCTTGAGTAAAGCTCAAACTGGTGATATAGACACTACCATGTATAGAAAACCATCCAAGAAAAATACATATCTGCATAGAGCCAGTTCACATCCACCATGTATCTATCCAAACATGGTTAAAAAATCAACTTGTCAGGATAGCTCAACTAAATACAAATGATACATTAATGGAACAGCAACTTGAATTGATTGCTTTAGAATACACACAGAGAGGTTATAGTCAACAAGTTCAGACAAACAATACGTTATAAACAAGAGATCCACAGAATACACACCCCTGCTAACCACTAACAGAGGTGAAATATCATCCACTAGTTATAATCATATCAAACTAAGATATACTCTTATTCATGATAGAATTACACCAGCCATAAAAAAAAATATTAAAAATACTGGTCTATTTTAACTGAGATTCCTGAACTAAAGAACATTGTATCTCATTCACCAAATTTTAGTTATAGATGTGGTAGTAACTTAAAGAACATTTGTTCCTATAAAGAGCAACCAAAAATACATCTTATTTTTACATTAGTAAGCAAGGAATAAGGAATGCACACGTAATGAATGTACTTTCTGCAAATCTATTAATACAGACAAGTTTGTTCGAAATCCAATCAAAGACATTGCTTTTCAACTAACAGTATTTGGCAACTGTAACACACAATATTTAATATACATAGCAAACTGCACTAAGTGTGACGCATATTATACAGGCAAGACAAATAGAAAACTAGAAGAGAGAATAGGCAAGACAAATAGAAAACTAGAAGAGAGAATAGGCAAGACAAATAGAAAACTAGAAGAGAGAATAGGTCAGCCTATGTCAGACATCAGACATCAGGAGAAGTGTTCAGACAAATGCCTTATACAAACATACTCTTATTAGAGATCTAACTTCTGGCAGAACAAGTTGAGGTTGGAGAAGGTGACCTGGAATGGGGTCTTTCCAAGAAGGGGGAAGGTACTCATGAAGGAAATGGACTTTGGCGGTTCTGAAGATGGACTAAACGATGCAGAACATTTCGGAGACCATTTCAAAGGCTCCTTAATTTTAGAATTGGAAAATTCAGCCTCAGAAATAACTTCAGCAAAGGAGGAAGGAAAGAAGCCTTTCAAAATCAGTTTGCTCTTCCTGTCGGCTACAAATTGAGCACTCGTCTTGGAGGTGATCTGGGCCCAAACAGTTACACATAGATTATGGATATCAGTTAAGGGCAATTTGTGCCCACACCTTTGGAACTTTTAAAACTGACTACAACAAAAACACAAAGGCAACTTGTAAAAATGTCCCAAAGACACAAAAACGTCTAAGTAATGTATGACAGCAACACCGGTGTAACACGGCTCGGACAGGAACCAAAAACTTTTTATTAACTACTAAAACAGAAACAAAAATAAACGAACGGTTAAGCGCTTTCATCTGAATATACAGACTTCATCAGAACAGTTTAAGACTGGTTAAAAAGTCAAATAAATAAACTTTTTGGCGCCAAAAAATATTATTGCCAATTGAGATTTAAAAAAACAGTGCTTGGCTTTAAGCCGTTCCTTCATAACCTTATTAAAAACCTTACTAAAAACTACAATGATCGAACAAATAAGTTCATTATCATGCAGGGAAATGTTGGCAGACATTTGTAGCTACCATACATTTCTTAGACGTTTTTGTGTCTTTGGGACATTTTTACAACTTTTTAAAACTGGAAGGTGGTTTATCGGACATAGTTGAAAAAAAATTAACATCAACAATAAAGAAAGTTTTTTTTCTTTGCATATGGTATCTAGAATACACAAGAGAGTGTAATAAGAAAATTTGAAAGAAAAAAGGGAAAAGTTAATAACTACCAACTACAGTAATTTAGAATACAACAAGTATAATGGGAGGGAAAAGATTATTAGCAGAAAAATAATGAGAAACCACTTATCTTAATAAGAAATAACTCCAGAGCTCAGCTGACCACATCTATTCGCGAAAGCTGCAAACGAGATCTGAGGTATAAAATAACAAAGTAATCCAAAACCGGTGACACTGTTTATTCCAAATATTGTAAAATCACACTAAGCGCTTTCACCCAACTATTCCGTGGGTTTCTTCAGAGTAAATAATACACCATCAACATTTCCTTTAAATACACATAAAATCAACTTGTGTCCAATCACATAGCCACATCAATTACTATGCAATTTAACAATCAATCAATACTTAAAATCATTTGATTAAACAATACAAAGCCTCAAATAAATTTCTTCCAAAATTCATTTAAACCTATGTAAATTCTTACTTTACATCATGTGTATATTTTAATAACTTACTTACATCGTAAAACCTAATGTGCCTTATGATGTAACCTTGTTTAAACCATAAATAAACCTTTCGTATGTTTAAAAAGTTCATATACAATAAAAAATACAAAAGTTACATAAAAAATAAAAATATAAATATAGTATAAATAATTAATAATAATAACTATAAAATGTTCCCTTCATGTAATTTAATATAACTATAACCTACCCCTTTAAATACAATATGATTTATATTTCAATATACTAGAAATGGAAATGTGTTCATTGATAACTGGCATATTACTTGCATCTAGTCTAAGTTGCCACAAACATTCCTTCATTTCTAATAAATTATTTACATCCCCTTCATTATTGATGTTTTCTGGGATTCTATCAACTACAAAAAAATATAAATCTTTTAAAATCCTGGCATTTTGTACTGTGTATATATAAGGAACTAGTTACCTTCTTATTTTTAATGTCCCTAGTATGCTCCATAATACGCTCTCTTAACCTCCTGATGGTTTTGCCTATATAAAATGCTGGACAAGATAAACAGGTCGCTAAGTATACCACCATCTTTGTATTACAATTAACATGTCCAGGACATCTAATAGATCTATTAAAATTTTGTATCATAACATAGGGACCATCATTAATAAACCTACAAGTTCTGCATAACCCACATTTTTGAATTAATTAATTAATTAATTAATTAATTAATTAATTAATTAATTAATTAATAAGGGTTGAAAAATATTCCTTTAAATTTCTTCCCCTATTGTATGTTATATTAGGACCTTTACCCAAAATGTTCATAATATCTAACTTGTTGTTAAATATTTTTTCCCAGATTTCCTTTATTGCACTAAAAATTGCCCCTGTGTTTTCATTAAATGGTAATATTAATGCTTCTGTCCTGTTCTTTTTCTTATCTGCATCCATTTTAATTCCAAACCTCAAAATTGGTTTAAAATTCTGATTCCTTTTAGTCATCACTTCTTTCTTCATTTCAGTTAATAAGCACTGCAGATATCTATTCAGGAACATATCCATTAATATATCAACCTCCTTGTTAAATACTATATCATTACTTATAATCCTGGATAGCCTAACCATTTGACCATTTACTAAATTATTTTTCTGAAAATACGGGTGACAACTGTTGAAATGCAAAAAAGAATTTGAGTAAGTCTTTTTTCTGTATATATTTGATTCCATTATTGCTTCTTCTTTTTTCTGAAATTGAATGTCCAAATATTCACAGCTTTCCTTGTGTATTTTATGTGTAAATCTTAAAAAGTAGTGGTCTCCAAATAGGTTACAAAATCTACAATCTCTTCCTCTTTTCCTTTCCAAAAAAATTATTATGTCATCTAGAAACCTTAAATATAATGTTATTTTAGGCCAAAACCTACTAGTAAATATTCTTTGGGTTTCCCAATGAGCCAAAACTAGATTTGCATATATTGGCGCACATCTTGCCCCCATGGCTACACCTGAAATTTGTCTAAAAAATTCACCTTCTAACAAGAAATAGTTATTTGTTAATATAGTTTCCATCATTTCTAACAACAATCTTCGCTTAACTGTATGTAAGTCACTAAATGTCTCCAAACTTGCTTCAAACATTTTTAAACCCTGTTCATGGGGTATCACCGAAAACAAATGAATTATGTCTATTGTTACCATAATTGTGTCTTTATTTATGTAAGGTAAATTTTCTTTTACTAACTCCAAGCAGTGCCAAGAGTCCTTTAGGATGTGGGGCAATTTCTTTAAGGTATCCTTACAATTCACATCCACATAGTGGTTACATCATAAGGCACATTAGGTTTTACGATGTGAATAAGTTATTAAAATATACACATGATGTAAAGTAAGAATTTACATAGGTTTAAATGAATTTTGGAAGAAATTTATTTGATGCGTTGTATTGTTTAATCAAATGATTTTAAGTATTTATTGATTGATTGTTAAATTGCATAGTAATTGATGTGGCTATGTGATTGGACACAAGTTGATTTTATGTGTATTTAAAGGAAATGTTGATGGTGTATTATTTACTCTGAAGAAACCCACGGAATAGTTGGGTGAAAGCGCTTAGTGTGATTTTACAATATTTGGAATAAACAGTGTCACCGGTTTTGGATTACTTTGTTATTTTATTTCTAGTTTTGAGTGATTGTGCGTTTCGTGGTGAGATCTGAGGTATGTTAGGGGTTGGTGCATTGAGGGTAGGGAGGAGCTCGAGAGCTTTTAGGTGGCCATGAGCTATAGTAACGGCTGAGCTGTATCCGAGGATCAGATCCAAACCCATATGTTGAGGCTAGAATGAAAATTGACATCAGATCTAAAATGTTAAAAAATGCAATATTGTTGCATTTGGCAAACAATCCCTGCACCCAGCTTAGAGTATATAAAAACATCCCACTCAAAAATGAAGGTGCTGTGACAGACATTGCCACATGGCTAGATAGGTTTCCCAGGCAGTGCCAGCAAATGAGCAGTTACGATCAGTGTACTACCCCAGTAAACAGATGTGAAATAAAATAAATTCAAAGAAGCAAATGTATCTGCCAAGAAATTTAGTAAAATAACATGTACGGACTGAAATTATGCATACAGTTTGAGTGTATTAATCTTTACAAAAATAAACCATTAGAATCAGCTGTAACGCACAATTGTATTTATACACTTTCTTCATGACACGGTACAAGCCTTTTAGTGTCTTCACATAGTACCCAAACACAGATGCATCCCAGTAACCTTACAAATGTTCTAAAAACATGATTAAATTCAAAGAATACTGGTAAAAAACATCAACCAAGTACAATGTATTAAATTTAAAAATGGTTAAATATGAAAAAAATGTGCACATTAAACATAGGATACTTTAGTTTTTACAATTAACATCAAAGAAACACTGCAATTGAGACCAGGCAGTGTAATGGCATTCACATCTCAGCTAGTGTGCGGGGAGTGCCTTCTGTGTGGAGTCTGCATGTCCTCCCCGTGGGTCGAGTGGCGTTCCGAAAGACATGCGTGAATGGGTGTGCTTTCATTGAAGGTTGGGCATCAAGCTGGCAACTCAGCATCGTGAAAATCTACTGCCAATCATTAGCAGACCGGAGTTCCGCTGTGGCGACATGTCAGAAGAAAAATTCAGATGAGTCACATCTGCCTCAGGTGATGAAAAACTTCTTTATTAGCAGCTAACCAGATTACACAGCATGTTGGCCAAGATGATCTCCTCTGGTCAACTTGTTTACTGACATCAACTTTTATACTGCAAGCAAAAAAACTTTTTGTTACATTTCTGACCATTGACAGTTGGCTATGAAAAACACCTGTGATAAACATGTTTATCACAAATTACCCCAAACCAACAGTTAGTACAGAATGTTCAAGAAGTACAGAATGCTCAGTTCAACAATGGTAGCTCACATTTTCCAGGACACACAGCCTGCTTCAGTAAATTAACTCTTACTCGGCCGTGCGTCCTTATCCCAGGCTTCACTGAGCTAAAACCAAATCTCTTTATTCTGAAATGCAGAAAACACATATCATTCAGGTTTATAAGCAATGCTGCATTTTGTTCACAGATGAGGCCCATCTTTGATAGGCATATCCCAACAAATAACAAGTTCACTTTGCAAGAAGAGGAAAAAGACAAATAACAGTATGTTTTAAAACTTTTTCTCTTAACATTTCCCCCCTGAAAACACTTTTTATTTGTCTTTTTATTTCAGCAATATATGGTAAAAACTAAGTTTTTCTTTGCATACATTACTTCATTGACAAGACAAATTTTTAAACTTCAAAAACATTTGCAAAAAGTCACATTTCAATGTATTCACTTTCACCAGTCTGTTGCAATTGCTGGTACATCGTCTTCGTAACAGCAGTATCAACCAGTCTTTGTAGAAGACCTCTGATACAGGGTATACAACAACAACCACATACCACCACGATAGCCACAGCGACTCCAACGGACACCAGGAAACTGCTGATGAGATGACTCCATTTTCCAAACCACGCTTGTAGAAAGTCTGTAAAGGGATTACTTACCCCAGAGTTCTCTGCCAATTCTTCGGATAACATCTCCAAACCTTTCAAAGCTCGAGTGATACTTCCATCAGGCGCAGTGTTGTTTGGAATATATGTACAACAGAAAGTCCCAAACATCCTGCAAACACCTCTTTCTTTGGCCAGGAGCATATCCAACGCAGTTCGATTCTGCCATGCCACCTGCGAAGTGGCCTCCAGTTGTTCAGCAATTCCTTTTAATGCATCTTTGGTATAGTTCACAAAACGCTGCTGGTTATAGTAAATGTAATTGATCCAGTCCACATTCTTATTAGGTTGAATCTAGACAAAGATGGATGTGAAACCACCTGCTATTTGGTTTATTGCTTTGTATTCATCAGGTACGCCTCTTGGTATGCCAATGCTATCGATGTAGACACCGTTATCGAAGGATTGCTTCGGTGCCTCTCTTTTTCTCCTACTCAATCACTTCGGCTTTATTTCAGGTTCTCTTACAAAATTGCTTGCTGGAACTGGGAAAATGTAGAATGGCAGGATTAAACTTTACAAGTGCACAAGTTCCCTTCCAGGGAATCGTAAGCCTTGATCTGAGTTTGTTGTCTCCACATAACCACCATCCGTCTGCTAAACTATGAGTTTGGTTCTCCAGAAATGGATTTTCATTGCCATTCACAGTAACATTGCAATAGTTCTGTCCCATATTGCCATAATTCTTCCCTGTGCCATCTCTGGAAATGCACATATACGAACCTGGATAGGAAATCGCTGCAGGCGGTTTCTCAACTTTGCTTATGACTGGAAAACGCTGAGTTTCATTTTTGCATTTATCTTCAGTTTTGTTGAAGAATAATTTTAACAGACACGTTAGGTTACCTTCATCTCGCATCAATGGGACTGTTGCTAGTTGCCGTTTACCTTCAGCACAAGAAACACAATTCTCTCGATGTGCCTCTCGGGTACTATATCTAACCCAAGACAACCATTCATTATGGTGTACGAATCCCGTCTCGAGTAACAATTATTGTTCTTCTGTGAA
This sequence comes from Protopterus annectens, assembly GCF_019279795.1. NCBI lineage: Eukaryota > Metazoa > Chordata > Ceratodontiformes > Protopteridae > Protopterus > Protopterus annectens. The sequence goes on from NC_056732.1 coordinate 1,339,909,209, forward strand.
GGCAAAATCTGCTTTACTTGTAGCATTTTTAAGGCTTTGTACTTTAAGTTGGAGGGTCCTCAAAGGATCAGTTCCAATTGGAATAGACACTCCGATTCCATAAACTCCTGAATCACTTTCTTGTGGTGACACAATGCTTATAGTAATTACTTCGGTACCTTGGAAATGTGCAATTTTTATTCTTTGTTGCCTGCTTTTATCTTTCTCTGGTATCACTGCACCACTTGTTTCCCATCCATTCACATCTGTTGACCACCAAACATTTGACCAGGACGTACAGTCTCTATTGCACAAGTATTTTGCACGAGTCAAGAAATTATCATTGTTTCATTTAGAACAGTCCAAAATTCCTTCACAAAGTTTTACCTTAAACACAGTAGTAACACCTGTTTGCGCTTGCAGCACCACCATTCCTTTTTCTCTTGCAACTGTTCCTTCTCGTATGGACATTTACTTTCGCCACCAAAATCATCATCATGTGACAGTTCAAGTACCAGTTGAACATGGCCATCCTCCCTAAGGACTACCTCGCCCGTTGGTTTCTTCACTGGGTTTGAGACAAACTAACCCCTATTGGGCTAATCCCCCTTTGTAGCCAGACTTTGCGCTCAGAGGTCCGGTGGAGTTTGACCAATATCAATGGCAGAAGGAAAAGTCTTGAGTTTTTTTACAGTGGGTGATATGAATCCACAAAGTCCTCTCAGCGATCTTTACAGCCGTAGGTGTCGAGATAAGCACCTGGTATGGGCCTTCCCACCTGGGGGATGACCAATTCTTTCTCTTCACAATTCGAATCCACACCCAGTCCCCAGGTGCCACACTTAACAAGGTTTCATTTCTGGAATCTGCAAAGGAGTAATTGGTTACAAGAGATTTGACATTTAGCAGCTTCTTCATATAATCCGCTAGATCCTCACCCCCCTCACGTTCCGCTGGCAACAATCCTTGCCACTGCTGGACGTAATATGGTCTCCCAAACAAAAGTTCAAATGGTGTAAGTCCTTTGTAGGAAGGTGAGATTCGCATATACAGGAGTGCCAAAGGAAGGCATGCAGTCCATGATCTATGTGTTTCTGCCATCAGTTTGCGGAGCTTACTCTTCAAGACACCATTGTGTCTTTCCACCAGTCCAGCTGACTGGGGATGTTAAGCACAATGATATTTAAGATCAATATGAAACACTTGATCCAACTTCTGAACAATCTGGTTAACAAAATGAGACCCATTATCACTGTAAATGCGTCTTGGTAAACCAAATCGGGGAATTATTTCTGTAGTCAAAAGCTTTGCTACTGTTTGTGCATTCAGGTGCTTTACTGGAAAAGCTTCTACCCATTTAGAAAAAGCATCAATAATGACTAAACAGAACCTTTTTCCCTCTGAGGGTGTCAATTCAATAAAGTCCATACAGAGTGTGTGGAATGGATATGGAGGGGTAGGGAATGCCTGCTGAGACTTAACTCCCCCCCTGAGCATGATACTTTGCACATAATAAACAAGATAAACAGAATTGCTTTGCATAAGTTGAAAACCCCTTACACCAAACACCTTAGACACTATTTGAATCATCGTCTGTACTCCTACATGGGCAGGTCCATGGCTAACCAATGCCGCATACCTAAAAAGGTTTGAAGGTAATACCATTTTGCCATCTGATGCCCTATACAACCCATCCTGTTGAGTGATACCATATTTTACCCAACGACATTTTTCCTTCTGTGTCATCAATGTTTGCATTACTTTTAGTGTCTCTAAGTCTAAGAGGTGTCCGGGCTCTAAATCATTGTCATGCAAAAGCAAATTATTTTCTTGAGCTGCCTTTTTTGCAGCCATATCAGCAAGGGCATTTCCCCTGGAGACAGGATCTTTTCTGTTGGTATGTGCGGAACATTTACATATCGCTATCTGAAGTGGTAGTTGCACTGCATCTAACAACTGTAAAATTAAATCTCTGTGATTTATTGGTTTGCCTGTCGCAGTAACCTTTCCCCTATTCTTCCATTGTTGAGCGAAAACATGTACAGTGGAGAAAGCATATTGACTATCTGTATAAATCGTCACTTTTTTACGCTCCCCTAAGGTACAAGCTCGAGTCAAAGCCACCAACTCAGCTGCTTGTGCAGAATAAATGCTTAACAATCCTTTTGCCTCCAAAACTTCAGTTTCTGTGGTGACTGCATACTCTACTAGTGTTTTTCCTACAGTGTCTTTCTTTGCTGATTCGTCTACAAACAAAACGAGATCAGAATCTACCAACGGAATATCCGTTAAATCTGGTCGGGGAAGCACTTTGTCATGAATGCTCTCTAAACAAACGTGTGGAGTACCTTCTTCTGGAGTTGGCAAAAGTGTCTCCGGATTAAGAGTAGTACATCTTTCTATGGTCATATGAGGCTGTGTTAGCAGCACTGTCATACATGACAAATGTTGACTAGGAGATAAAAAGGTTATCTTATCTTGCAAAAGTATAGTAGCTACTGAATGTGGAACCCGCAATTGTAATGGGTGAAACAAAACTAATGATGCTGAGGCTTGTACTGCCATGGCGGCTGCCACTACAGCTTGAACACAATGCGGCAATGCCCTTGCAACAGGATCTAATCTGGAGGAGTAGAAAGCTAGTCTCTGTTTATCCCCATGTACTTGTACCAGAACCGAAGTCATATATCCTCCCTTACAATCAACCATTTGTACAAACGGCTTAGAATAGTTTGGAAAACCCAAAACAGAGGATCCTGCTATCAATTGCTTAATTCTATTAAATGCCTGTATTGTCCACTGTATATTATTCCTAGCTGCCATGGGAGTGTCATAGATTAGTGCGGTCAATGGCCCTACTTCCTCAGCATAGTTAGGGATCCAACTTCTACAAAAATTAGTCACACCTAAAAAGGACATCATCTCCTGCTTAGTTGTGGGCATAGGTGCCTCAAGAATTGCTTGTTTTCTTTTGTTCTCCAATTGTCTACCTGCCTGCGAAATTAAATAACCCAAGTACTTTACTTGTGCTTTCCACAATTGTAATTTTTCTTTATTTACCTTATGTCCTTGCTCAGCTAAAAAACTAAGAAGGGCTAGGGTATCCTTTCTACAACTTTCCTGCGTGGGTGAGGCCAACAAAATATCATCTACATACAGCAGAACCTGGTTTCCCTCTGGGGGAACAAACTGAGCTAAATTCGCAGCCATTTCTTGTGCGAATATTGTCGGACTCTCACAATAACCCTGTGGCAATCTGGTGTAGGTGTATCTTTTACCTTGATAAGTGAATGCAAACGCAAATCTACTCTCCTTATGTAGTGGTATGGAGAAAAAAGCATTGCTTATATCGATGACAGAAAAATATCTGTTCTGAGGTAGTAAATCATTAAGTAGTGTTTAGGGGTCAGGGACCACCGGTGCTCTTGGGATCACAGCTGAATTAACTGCTTGTAAGTCCTGAACCAACTTCCACGACCCATCCGGTTTCCTTACAGGAAACAACGGAGTATTGCAGGGCGAATCTGGGCATTCAACAAGAATTCCTACCTGTTTTAGCTGCTCAATGACTGGCTTAATTCCTTCCTCTGCTTGTTTACTTAGCGGGTATTGGTGCTTACGTGATCTAAAACCTGACTTTGGAGTTATACAAACTTCACCTGCTGTTTTCATCAGTCCTACATCCCCTTTACCTTTTGACCATAAATCTACAGGTAAGGCACTTAACGCACTATCTTCCTCTTGAGTTAGGAGGATTTGTCATGCCCTTTCTGTTTTGTCATCCCTGAAGTGCACACTTGGTTGTGCCCAAGTCTCCCAATTTAATCTTTGTACCTGGATCTGTTGATCTTTCAATTGACTTTCGGACATTGTGTCCCAATTAGTTACCTTTTTCGCCAAATCTACCCAATGTGTCCCCACCGCTTTAGTAATTGAAATATGTGGGCTATAATCTGAGCGATATAAAGAACTCATTTCCTTGGTCAAAGTACAGGTCACTACTGTATTACCTTGCGTATCCCAAAACATATCATTCAAAATTATCCTTGCACGTTTGTGCTTAAAGAATTATTTTTCAAATTCTTTATCCGGACCAGGGGCCTTTCTGTAGAACATTGTACAATGTAAGTGCGCCGCAACCTGCGGTGACCCGCTCCTAGATTTACTTAAAGCTAGGTTGATCAAATCTGTATCAACCCTCCCCGGCCCGTTTGAAATCAAGTCCTGGCTATTCCAGTAAAACAAGTCTTGTACTCCCTGTACCACCAAGCCATCCGCTAACCTTTTCGCCTCAATGCCTTTTGGTGTGAGAATTGCTGCTATTCCAAACAAATGCATCAAATCTCTTCCCAGCAAATTAACTGGACAAACTTTCAATATAATTACCCTACACTTAACAGTTTGGTTTGTTTGTGGATCTGTGAACAATAGAGGATGAGACAGTGGTTCCTTATAGATTTTCCCGTTTGCCGCTTTCACAAGGACAAACTCATCTGTTTCGCAGTTCGGAGGCAGAACTGCTGGACCCAAAAGTGTACGCGATGCACCTGAATCACATAAAAACTCCTCTTTTTGTCCCTCAACCAAAAACTCTATCATGGGTTTTTGATCTAGATGCATAGCAATACCCAAATTTGCCAGGTTTATGACTTCACAGTCACAATCCCGCCCTTCCTTCTGAGTGTTCTGACAATCATCGCAGAGAGTGTCTGCCTCATCATCATCACAACCATTCTCACTTTCTTCTTCTCTACAATAATCACAATAATGAATTTGGCACCTTCCTTTACTATCATATAGTCATGCGGAGCCCTTGTTCGTAAGCTGTGGGGGGTGTTGCCACTCTTCACAGTCGGCAGCGAAGTGCCCACGTCTACCGCACTTAAAACATTCTCCACGTTTTAACCTCCCCTCATATTCCTCTGAATGTCCACCCGGTTTATTTAACGTGTCCCATTTCGGGCCCCCACATTTTTTTACACCGCCACGGCGCCCTTGCCCCCTTTGGTCCTGTACCAAGAATATACCACCATCATCCCCTACTGCTAACACTTGTACTTTCTTTTTCTTTTTTAAATTAAAGTGTCGCTCAGCATGCCGTGCATATTCAAACAAAGGTTGCAGTCTACATGTTCTATGATCTACCATATGCTTAGTTATAAAACTACTTATCAGAGCCCTACAACCCTTAAGAAAAGCATTTTTCAATTGCTGTTCATACGGACTATCGTTGGTCTGATCCTGCGGAATCATCATTCCACAATGGTTATTGAACACTTCTGTCAATCTTACAATATAGTGATCTACAGATTCATCATCATTTTGGATGCACTGATTTATTACTGTCCAATCTGCTCTTGGACGCCACTTATCAGAAATTCTCTTTAACAGATCAGTGACTCGCGTGTCTAACACCCCAGAATTATGCTTTAATGTAGTGCCGTCATCTGCCTTACATGTCCAAGTACCACAAACTAAGTGCCAATCTGGACCCAGGATTTGTCGCACTACTTGTTCTACTTCTAAACCATTTAGATGATAACTTAACCGCATACCAACTATGTCCTCAGAAAACTTTTGAAAATTAACCTTGGGATGAGTAATACCATCTGTAGCTCGTTTTATATCCTCTCTAGCCCAGGGACGATAAACTAAAATAGTTGGCTCTTGTCCAACATCCCCTGCTTGTGGGTTTGCAACTTGTATTAAGGGAAGAGCTTCTGAGTAGTCAGAAAGTTTAATGGCCCAACGTCCTTGCCCTGCTGGTCCTGACCTTAACTGCATAGGTTGGTCTACCTGTTGCAAAGCAACCTTGGGTACTATGGGAATTTGCGGGTAAATTGGAGGGGTCACAACATTTCCATGAGCAGCCAATAACCCACCCTGCTGTACAGATCCCACATCTTCAGACTGATATTGAGGAGGTTCCGCCGGTACGGCAGCAGCAATTTCCCATAAGGTGGGGCAGTTGCCTGCCTTTGTACCGCACAAACTGTATGCTCATCCTCCTTATCTAAAAATAAAGCTACTTTTCCACTTGGCACCAGTGATCCCTTTTGATTTATTTTTTTCTTTTTCCTGGCACTGTTTTGCTTTTGTAGCTCATCTATTTGCTTCTTCTAAACATTTTTGTGCTTGGGGAAATCCCAATTGTCTTTGCTTTTTAGTTCTAGTTCCCGCATCTCTTTTCAAATCTCTAACCAATTTTGCACAGGCATTCTTATTCAGGGTACCATCAAAATCATATTTCAACTTCCACTTTTTCAAAAATTTAACATTATTTTTGTTTAAACCTTTCATATACTTAGCATCAACATTTAAACAGACATCACTCTTACACTTGCAGCAATTCAAACCCATGTTTACCCTAGATTTTTTATTTTAGGACTGTATCAAAGTTACTTTACAGGGCTTATTATAAAATGGGGCTATCTTAACGGGTGATCCTAACAAAATAATCTTAACAAGTAATCCTACCCACCCTTAACTAAAAATAAAAACCCTTGTCGACAAGGTTAAATTAAATTAAAAGAAAATTTAGTTTTCATCCTACCTGAACCAGATGAGACTCCGCTTCCCCTTTTGGTTCAGAAACCGTCCCTCAGATAGGGATCAGAGAGTGGCCGGCCTCCTCTCAATGACAAATCAGTCGGAGGGCTTTCAGTCGAGGGAATCTTAAGATGAGAAACCCTCACCTGCACAGGTTTTTCGGTCTCTCTGTCGGTCTGATCCATATCTTCGTAGAGGTTTCCAGTCTGAAGGACCAAAATGTCAGAAGAAAAATTCAAACGAGTCACATCTGCCTCAGGTGATGAAAAACTTCTTATTAGCAGCTAACCAGATTACACAGCATGTTGGCCAAGATGATCTCCTCTGGTCAACTTGTTTACTGACATCAACTTTTATACTGCAAGCAAAAAAACTTTTTGTTACATTTCTGACCGTTGACAGTTGGCTATGAAAAACACCTGTGATAAACATGTTTATCACAAATCACCCCAAACCAACAGTTAGTACAGAATGTTCAAGAAGTACAGAATGTTCATTTCAACAATGGTAGCTCACATTTTCCAGGACACACAGCCTGCTTCAGTAAATTAACTCTTACTCGGCCGTGCGTCCTTATCCCAGGCTTCACTGAGCTATAACCAAATCTCTTTATTCTGAAATGCAGAAAACACATATCATTCAGGTTTATAAGCAATGCTGCATTTTGTTCACAGATGAGACCCATCTTTGATAGGCAAAATAACATGTTCACTCTGCAAAATAACATGTTCACTCTGCAAGAAGAGGAAAAAGACAAATAACAGTATGTTTTAAAACTTTTTCTCTTAACACGACCCCTAACTGGAAAAAGCCAAAAAACAACAACTAAGTTGTGAAACTAACTCTGTAACCTGTAGCACAGTTCTTCATTTGCCACCATCTATAGTTAACTCCATTCTTTCTAAAATAAACAAAGAGAGGGATCAAAACACTTTATGTCACCAGAGTACGACAGAAATTATTTCCACCATCCCACCCGGTTGCTGTTTTGTTCTTAAACACCACTGTCTTTCTAGTTGCCTGCCCCTTATGTTAATTTGACCATATATCTCATTTCCTCTCTGCTTTTACTGGTTGGTGTGAGTAAGCACAAAATGAGAAGTTATGTACCAACCATAACGTTCCATGTTAGTTGTCTTCTCTCGCCTTCTTTCTTGCTGGATGGGTTCGGAGCCGAACCTCGGCTCCGACTCGGCCTATACTAAAGCTCGAGAGCAGATTTTACCGGCTCGAGGCAACCCTATATCCCATGATGCTAGGTGGTAGCTACCCAGATCTCGTTTGGGGGCTAAGAAACCATAGCCAATTCAGACTCCCCTCTGAGGCGGAGGAGGAGAAAGAAGAACTCCCCAAATATCACTACCTGAAGCTGTATCTACCCCAGGACCAACTGTCTGAGCTAGGAATAGTGCAAGATAAGGTCCCCTGGAAGAAGGGGAAAACCCTCTCGGTCTGTCCAGGCTAGGGGGATGGTGGGCGGGATGCAAGAAAGAAGGCGAGAGAAGACAACTAACATGGAACGTTATGGTAGGTACATAACTTCTCAATGTTAAGTTGTCAATCTCGCCTTCATTCTTGCTGGATGGGACCGCGTCCCTAGCACCTTCATCCTGGGTGGCTCATTGGAACAGACTCTTGAGAACGGTGGAACCAAAACTTGCCCTTTTTCTGGAGGCCCTGTCCAATTTGTAATGTGTAACTAAAGTATGAGGAGAGGCCCATGTGGCAGCCGCACAGATAGTGTCTATTGGTAATCTAGCTTGAAAGGCCGTAGATGTAGCCAACGTCCTGGTCGAATGGGCTCTTGGCCTAGAAGGCAATTCTTGACCTCTGAGTTGATAAATACAGGTAATCACAGAAGACAGCCACTTAGACTGGGTTACTTTAGAAACCGGAAGACCTTTTTTACTCTCAGCATAAGATAAAAAGAGTTGATCAGATTTCCTGAATTGTTTTGTTCTGTCCAGATAGAAGCAGAGCTGACGATGAACGTCCAGACAATGTAGTTTTTGCTCCGCCCTGTTGGAATAATTAGGAAAGAAAACTGGAAGATCAATAGATTGATTTAAATTTGTCTGAGAAGCCACCTTGGGTAAAAAAGACGGGTTAGTTCTTAGAGAAACCCTGTCTTTGTGGAACACTAAATAAGGAGGACGAATGCAGAGGGCATGAAGTTCAGATACTCTCCTAGCAGACGTAATGGCGACTAGGAATAGTCTCTTCCAGGAAAGTAACTTCAAGGAACAGGAGGCCGCAGGTTCAAAGGGAGGGAGAATCAATGATGCTAAAACTAAGTTTAAATCCCACTGTGGTGGGGGGTCTTTGATCGGAGGTCTGAGTAAAAAGATACCTCTGAGGAATGCCTTGCAAAGCTTATGGGACATGATGTTGGAGTTCGACAAGCCTATGTGAAAACTTGAGATGGCTGCTAGCTGAACTTTTACTGTGGAGGAAGAAGATCCTGAGTGAAAGATTTCGGCTAGGAAATCCAAGACCGAGTGTATTGGAGCAGTGAAGGGATCTATGTTCCTAGCCTTTGCCCAAAAGGAAAAGCGTTGCCATTTACTAGCATAGATCCTTCTGGTGGAAGACTTAAGGGAAGCTACGATAATATCACGGACAGAATTTGAAATCATTGGAAGCCTGGCTAGGGACGGAAGTGGAGCAACCAAGCTGTGAGGTTGAGAGATTGGAGGGATTGGTGCAGCTGCCCTGATTGATGGGCCAAAAGATCTGGCATTGGATCCAGATGCCAAGGCTGCTCCAAAAGATAGCGATGCAGGAAAGGGAACCATATCTGTCGAGACCAATAAGGGGCAATGAGAATCATCTTGGCCCTCAAGGCGGTAGCTTTCTGAATTGTTTGTGTGATTAACGGAAAGGGGGGAAAGGCGTAAAGAAGTCCCCGAGGCCAATTGTGGACTAGAGCGTCTCTGGGGGGATGACCTGGAAGGGGGGAGAGAGTGAAGTAGTCGAGGCACTTGCTGTTTTGTGGTGTTGCAAAAAGATCGCAGCAAGGAAACCCCCACTTCCGAAAAATTTTGTCCGTCACCGATTGCTTGAGAGACCACTCGTGAGGCATGAGAACAGCTCTGCTCAGCCTGTCCGCTATAACGTTGGACTTCCCGGGGATGTGCGTTGCTATCAGAAACCGCTGAGAAGAGATCGCCCATTGCCAGAGTCTAAGTGCTTCTCGACACAGGGGATATGACCTGGTTCCGCCCTGCTTGTTGATATACCATACTACGGACATATTGTCCGTCTAAATTGCAATCGTCCCCAGGGGAAGAGAGTCTTGAAGGGCTTGCAACGTCAAAAGCACTGCTCTCATCTCCAGGACGTTTATGTGCAAGTGGCATTCGAAGGGTTGCCATGTGCCATGGACTGTCCTGCCCTGAAAATGCCCCCCCACCCAATCAGGGAGGCGTCCGTTGTGACTGTGGCGACCGGGGGGGGGGGGGTAAAAGGTCTTCCTTGATGGACTTGAGGGGATGCCATCCACCAAGATAGATGTTTTCTGCAAGATAGAGTTATCAGGATCTTGTGAGTCATAGGGAGCTGTTGGAAGGACCACTGGGAGAAAAGCATCCATTGAAGAAGCCGCATGTAAAAGCGGGCAAGGGGAAGAAGCGTGATGGCTGCCGCCATGAGACCTAATACCTTCAGAACATACCTGGCCGGAACTTTGTTGTTCTTTAGAAGGACGTGAACATGACTTTGAATATCTAAGACCCTCTGCTCTGTTAACTTTGCTGAGAGCTGAACAGTGTCCAAGGTGGCGCCTATGAAGGTAATAGACTGACAAGGCGACAACATTTAGAGAGATACCTAGCTTTTTGCAAATGTGGATGGTGTAGTCTCTGGCTAGAAGAAGTTGACGCCTGGTGGTGGCAGTGAGGAGCCAGTCGTCTAGATATGGAAACACCTGGAATCCTTGACGTCTCAGGTGAGCCGTAACCACTGACATACATTTGGTGAACACTCAGGGGGCTGTAGTGAGACCAAAGGGCAGGGCTCTGAACTGGTAGTGACTGGCTCCCAGCCTGAAGCGGAGAAACCTTCTGGAGTGCCTGTGCATTTTGATGTGATAGTACGCATCCTGAAGGTCCACTGAGCACATCCAATTGTCCTTGCCCAGAAGGGGTAAAATGGACTGTAGTGTGACCATCCGGAACCTCATTCTTTTTACAAACTTGTTTAGATTGCTGAGATCCAATATTGGTCTCCAGTCCCCTGTTTTTTTTGGTACTAAAAAGAACTTTGAGTAAACTCCGGATCCTAGCTGGTCTGCTGGGACTGGCTGGATGGCTCTTTTTTTTTTTAACAGCTTTGATATTTCTAGTGCTGCTTGTTCCCTTAGACTGGGTGGAACATCTGGAAGAGACCCCATTTGAACCATTGGGGTTTGGATAAAGGGGATTTTGTAACCCTGTGATATGATCGACTGCACCCATTTGTCTTGAGTGAGGGAGAGCCAGGCTTGTGGGTACAGCGATAATCTTCTCCAGACTGCCTCCGAAGGTGGACAGTCGGGCAACACCTCAGGGATGTTGGAAGGGTTTGTCAGAGAGGGTTTCTCTGCTACCCTGGTTCTGCGGACCCCCTCTGCCCCTTGGACGGCGTCTGTTGTTGTTCCCCCCTCTGCCTCTAGGGGTGAACTGACCTCTTGTGTCAGGCGTGACTCCTTGTGATTTACGGAACCACATTTTTCCACCTTTTTGACCCTTAGGATATGGTCTAGATGGGGTAGAAAAATGGACTCCTACGGCAGAAAGAGTCTTGCCATCTTGTTCGCATCTGGTCAAGGTATCTTTCACTTGAGGTCCAAACAAAGCTGAACTATCAAAGGGGGAGTTAGTGAAAGACGCCCTGAAGGGGTCTGCGAAGTTACAAAGCCGCATCCGGGCGTGATGCCTCAAAGCTACACCTGTGCCTGCGGCCCTACTCGCTCCATCGGCTACATATGAAATAAGCCGCATGGAGGAGTTGAAGATGGAATTCAGGGTTACTAGCTGTGAGTTAATCTTTTCCTGAGACCCAGCAGCTGATGAATCCTGTAAGACTTCACCCAGTTCTCTAAGAATGTCTCTTTGAAGACGGGTGAAATGGCATAAGTAGTTCAGCGACCGCATGGCAAAGGTCGCTGACGAGAACATCCGCTTACCGTACCTATCCACTGTCCTAGATTCCTTATTAGGCGGATTGATAGGTACTGAAGGATCAGCCAGTTCTTTCTTAGTGGCCGCCGCCACCACCATGGCATCAACTGGGACACCTTTGGATAAAAACTGCTTATCAGAAGGGGCTGTTATAAATTTAGAAGGCCTCCGTGGGGTGGGCTCCAACAAGTCAGGGGCCGTCCACGCCTTCCATGACACCACTTCCATAAGGGGGTTGAAGGGCGGAGACACCCAGGAGGTGGAGGGTCGAGAACCAAAAGCCTCCAGGTAAACAGACTCATCCTCGGAAGGATTAAGGGAAGACCAGTTCCCCCTCTGTTTAAGGATTTCAAGGATGTCAGAGAAAGAGACATCCTCAGAGGGGGACCTTGGGGATCCTTCCGACTCATCCAAGTCGGTATCAGATGTGACGGACTCAGGGGAGTCCACATGCTTCCTCTTACATGTCCTCTTACACGGGGGTTCACCTGACGGATCAAGGGAAACCTCGGAAGAGGAGGAAATTCCCCATGGAGAAACCTGAGGCGTTGGGTCTCGATGGCCAGGGGCGAGAGAGTGGGAAGAGATCAGCAGGCACTATAGTGGGAGGAGCTGATGGAGCTAACCGTAGAGCAGGCACTGGGGCCAACATGCTCCTCATGACCTCGAAGGCGCCCCTGTCAGGCAGGCCAGAGAGCTCCCGCTCCGAAGAGCTAGGAACCCCAGCCGGCACAGACAGGGACAGCTCCGAAGCCGATGTCGGGGCCGAACTCACTAACGCCAACGCTCCGAGAGGGAGAATGGGGTCGGACAAGGGTCCGATGCCACTCGCCCTCTCGGAGCCGGCGAGAGAGTCCAAGCGCCCGGATCCCTCCAAGGATGGCACCATGGACGAGATCGGAGCAGATGACGGAGCCGAAGGGGGAGGTATCGGTTCCGACGTCAAAACGGTCATGGCTCCGAGGAGCTCCGGCTCCGAACTCTGGGGTAGAGTCGAAGGAGGAATAGTAGGTTGTATGGACGTAGCCGCTGTCTGATGAGACGGGCTGTGAAGCATTTGCGCCAGTGCCCGAGACTTTAGTAGTCTATTTACCACCCTCTCAAGGTCATGATTGGAAAGCCTGGAAGACCGAGAGGAATGGCTTCGATGGCTCTGCTCTGAGAGTAACGGTGACCTCTGAGCCGAGTGTACAGACTCCAGGATGGAGATCTGGACCTCTTGCATGTGGAGGGCATCAGGATTGATGGATCCAATGGAGCCGGAATCGAAGACAGAGTCTTAGAGGTATCGGCTCCGGCTGGAGCCGATGCAGGTAGCTGCGATACAGAAGTATCGGCTCCAGCCGGAGCCGATAATGTTGCAGAAGATGAGCCACCATCCGAAGGCTTAGAGCTCGGAGCCGACGGTTTAGGTGGTTTCGAAGGCTTCCCCGGCACGGACTTAGCCAGGGAACCTTCGGGCTTTAATAAGCCCCTTAGAATCAATATATTCCTGCGCTCCTGCAGGACTCTTGGACTGAATGCATGGCATACTGAGCAAGAGTCCTGCAGGTGCAGGGGTCCCAGGCAATATACACAAGAAGTGTGACCGTCTGTCAGAGACATCTTCTGACAGCACGAGTCACACTTCTTGAAGCCTGAGACCTTTGTCTCCTTCGACATAGTATTCGAAAGAATACAACAACGAAAGGGAGAAAACACACACACACACTCCAATAAATAGGGACACTGTGGGAACACACACACAGCTAAGAATCCCAGGAAGGGAAATAAGAATAAAACGGAAGGGCCTAAGGCCTAACCTAGGGTGTGGGAGTATGACAGGTATAAGGGATAAAAAATAGGATCTAAACTTAAGATTAACCAAAAACTAGTCTATAAGGGATTAAAGGTATACTAGAGGAAAAACTAAGGTGAAAAACTAAGATTTTCGGGAAGAAAAAAATCACAAACCTGTGAGCCGGTAAAAAGAGCAACCTCGCTAGCGTAAGCGGCAAACGAGATCTGGGTAGTTACCGCCTAGCATCATGGGATATAGGGTTGCGTCGAGCCGGTAAAATCAGCTCTCGAGCTTTAGTATAGGCCGAGTCGGAGCTGAGGTTCGGCTCCGAACCCATCCAGCAAGAATGAAGGCGAGATTGACAACTTAACATTTATCATTTTGTGAAATCACTCCCCTTCAACTATTTAAATGTATTGCCCATTCTACTGTATTCCATAGTACCAGAATAAAAAAAAGTGATCACCCCCCCCTTTCAATCTATCTTGCTGTTTTAAAAATAATGACTCTCCACTAAAACTTTACTTTTTAGACAGGTAAAACGTAAGTTACCCACTTTCACATCTAACTCCTCTAGTGCACACTGCAGTGTTTAAGATAAACCACATTCTGCCTCTCAGTAGTCATCTTGGGATTATTGCTTCTGTTTGCTCCTGGTGGGTGAAGGAGTGCAGTTACATTATTTCCTGGAGACTGCTGATCACCAGAAAGCTTAATAACTGCTTTATATGTGACAGCTTGGAAGCTGTGCTTATATTCTGATCCGGGTGAGAGTAGGAGCAGAGTGCACTGATTCCTGACTCTTTCTGGTTTGAAAGTGAGTGTCTGTGCTTAACGTACCTGAATGGTCTGGTTGCTATTCGAGGCATCTACCAGAAAAAGGCTACAAGCCTGCAGACCCTTACATCATCTGGATCAAGCCTGTGGATCACCAAACAGGCCGTGGCCTGCTTCTCTTCTTGGGATTGGTGCTAACATTTTGCTTCTGGTGAGAGAAGAAGCAAAGCAGTATTGTATCCCAACAGAGTGAAGCTGTGTTGAGACCAGCATTAGTAGTAGCCAGGCAGTAGCCATTCATGAGACTCCCCTCTTTTTATCATTCTTGACAAACTAATTCTTTATTTTCAGTAAGTACTGCTTGATTTCTTCCTTACTTCAGAATATCTGCCTAAATACATCTTTAAATTTTCAGGGTCTACGCATTAGTTTCCCCTCAAGTGTTTGGCAGTGCTCTGTACAGACTCAGACACTGATTGACATTTTCCCTGTAAAAGGCTTCAGTACTTAATATATTGAGCTCATATCCAGGCATGTCTAAAGGTCAGTTCCCTGTGCTTTCTCCTGTCAATCTGGTGAACTTGGGCATCCTGAGGCAATGTACCAACTGCCTCATGTACACAGACAACCCTCTCCTCTTACTTCCCAACACTGTGACTTGTGAGAGATGCACATATATAGCCAAATTGGAAGCCAAGCACTCTCCAGTCAAGACTGGATTAGCCAGTCAAGAAGAGAAAGTTAACACCTGCACCACACCACATTCAACACATAACCCTCCAGAACATACACCACCACAACCCTCACCTAGTAACACAAAACACACACCTACTTTTGCAGAGGCTCTCAATAAAAATCTATCCAAACAACAGAGACCTCGGAGGCAGAAATGCAAACAACCACCACATCCCAGCACAAACCATGAAACGCATAGTTCACATAAATAGTGTGCCACTCAACCAAAGCTCATAAGCCAAAACAACTTACTCAATACACTAGTCATAGGTGACTCAATAGTAAGGCACACTGATGTCCCACTCACTAGGTTGAATAAGGAGAAAGTTACGGTCAGCTGCCTGTCGGGAGCCAGGATCTGCCACATAACGCACAAACTTAGGTCACTCCACAACAGGTACAAATATGACTGTCATTGCCCATGTTGGTGTGAATGACCTGAGACGTACATCCCTGGACTACATGAGACATAGAGGAGCTCTCGGACCTTGTAGCCCAGGCAGGTATGATCCTAGCTCTGAGTAGCATCCTACCGTCACCCAGAATGATACCACAGTACAAACAGAAAATGTTTCTGGTGTCATTCTAAGGGGATCCAGTATCTGTCTGCCTGGGATGACATGATCGACAGACCTCGATGATTCACCAGAGATGGTCTGCACCTGTCACCCATGGGATTCCGGATACTGGCCAAGGCTTTTGCCACCCCGATAGTGCCTTTTTTTGGCAATGTCCTGAAGACAAAATTATCACCGTAACAGCTATAAGCAAACAAAATCTGAGGGTTATGCTCCTCACTGCATGAGTCTAAATCTCAAAATCCACTCGCTCGAAGCACTCCTTAAAATGGAGAACATCGACATCTGTGCAGTGATAGAGACCTGTTTCAAGGCTCCGGAGAGAACCTCAGCACTACCAGGCTATAATTCATACCACACCTTTCAGCCCCTAAACCTTGGCCGAAGCACTAAAGGCGGTGGTGTCTCCATATTCATAAAGGATATGCACACCTCCAGACTAGTAGCCCAACATAACACATCAGAGATACTTTAGGTACAACTAACACTGGGTAAAACTGCAATCCAGGTTGTAGCCTGCTATAGATCCCACACCATGTCCCAGGACTCCCACTCCACATTTCTAAATACACTGGAAAATATTAGGGTACAACCCAATACCCTTATATTGGAAGACTTTAACTACCCCTCCATTAACTGGGAAAATTACTCATGTACCAAGACACTTGCCCAACGTTTTCTGGAATTCATTAATTCCAGTGCCCTGGAACAACTCTTTCTTACCTCTACCAGGGGTAGAAACATCCTTGACCTGGTCATTACTAACATGGGCGATCATTGCTCTGCACCAGTAATCAACTCCTCCCTGGTCAGATATGACCACAAGCTAATCACATTGATATCCACATCCCACCCTCATCCCCCCCAAAGGAAACCACTGTAAAAAACTTCTTCAAAGCCAATTCTGGACTTCTAAAGACAGAGGTGGCTAACTTCACAACACCCATGCAAATGGAAAATAGGTGCATGACTGAATTATACACCAATGCATTGTATGAGCACATACACAAGTGCATGGAACGGGACATAGCAAACAGAACCAAGATGCTCTCTTCGAGAAAAAGGAAGCCAATCTGGCTGTTCCCCCACCATAAACAAACTCTACAACAGAAAGAAAAAAACTGTTGCAGAAAAGGGTGAGGTCCCAAGACTGGAAAATCTCCCTTGTCAGCCTCAGCAAAAAACTGAGATCCATCATCAAATCCTCTAAAGCTAGCTACGAAAACAAAGTTTCTGCAGATTCTAAAGACAACCACAAGGCATTCTATAGTTATGTCAAGAATCTTCATGGCAATACTGTGCTCTAAGTTACAGCACAATGGCAATACATATACAGAACCAACTGATATTGCCAACATATTGGCCGGCAGGTTCAGTGTGAACCTTACCTCCCTTTCACCCCCTAAAGGGTCTATCACAATACCTGAGGAATGCCAAGTCCCTATAATCACGGCTACAAAGGTAAAAACTGCACTGTCCAAAGCCAAGAATACAGCTTCCATGGGACCCGATAATATTCCTGGTTGTGTTTTACATGAATTACAAAGTGAATTGGCACCATACCAGAGTACCCTGTTCAATCACAGCCTCATTTCAGGCTTTGTTCCTACCGAATGGTGCACTATGATCATCCCACTCCACAAAGGGGGAGTGACTACAGACCCTAGGAACTACTGCCCCATTAGCCTGACAAGTCTGACAGGTAAGGCTATGGAGCGCATCATCATGGACCTTATAAATAAGGACATAGAGAATCTCCAAACTCTGGACCCTACGCAGTTTGGGTTTGTGAAAAGTAGATCATACCTGCTCAACCTTATAGACTTTGAGTGTCACCAGAGCTGTGGATGAGGGCAAGGTAGTTCACACAGCCTTACCTAGATCTTGATAAGGCCTTCAACACCATCCCTCACTCAGGAATCATAGAGAGACTCATTAAACTAGGCATAAACCCCTATGTCATAAGATGGGTTGTCAACTAGCTCACTGATAGAACCCACACTGTGAAAGTAGCAGACTCCAAATCTGACTACCGACCAGTGACAAGTGATGTCCCACAGGAATCGGTCCTAGGTCCTCTCCTGTTTGGCATCTACTTCTCTGAAGTTCAAGCCAACTTAAAGGGACTCTGGCTGACCAAGTTCGCAGACGATTGCAAACTGGGAGCCATTATTGATTCTCCAACTGATGTAGACATTCTACAAAAAGGCCTCACTGACACCAGTGACTGGTGTCAGAACCATGGCCTTAAGCTCAATTCAAAAAGTGCATTGTCATTCCCTTTGGGAAAAATTTGGTGCCCATGAACTACCGCATAGGTGGCAGTCCACGAAACACCGAAGGTGTGAGAAGAGAACAGGGGATACAGGTTGACAGCAACCTCTCCTTTGATAACCACATTGTCACTGTAGTTAGAAAGTCCTTCTATATGGCACATCTCATCACAAAAGGTTTCTCATCCAAGAAGAAAGAGGTCATAATCCCTCTCTACTAGTCCCTCATTAGACCTATTATAGAATACAATGCCTCATTTGGTATGTACCTCACTAGACACCTACAACTGAAAAGGCCACAAAAATACCTCACTAAGAGGATCTTAGGCCTTAGATACATGCCCTATATGGACATACTCAAAAAATTCCAGCTATACTCTTGTCTCTTATCGCCTGCTTGACCTATAAAGCCATGTCTGACCCAGAGCTGCTAGATATGCTACACCTAAAGAAATCCCAATTCCTCAGTGCCACATGTTCCAGGGGCCTAAACCTCATTACCACAATTAACAGAACATGCTGGAGGGACAGGTTCCGAAACCCAGAGACTTCCCATACTCTGGAACAAGCTTCCCATTCACGTCAAGCAGAACAGCTCACTGGCCCTCTTTAAGAGAAAACTTAACGAGTGGATGGGCAATAGGAAGTTCACCCTGGAGATCAC
The DNA here is from genome assembly GCF_019279795.1 of Protopterus annectens. NCBI lineage: Eukaryota > Metazoa > Chordata > Ceratodontiformes > Protopteridae > Protopterus > Protopterus annectens. The sequence continues at coordinate 1,339,927,703 of NC_056732.1, forward strand.
TTCAGGGGTACTGGGAACTAACTTTGGGCGGCATGATGCCAGGGAATCTTCTTGGGTTAGGCTTATATAGGCTTCAGGGCCATTAGCCTAGTACACACCTATGAACCTATAAAGAATGACGTGCAAGTGCACTCGTCATCCTGCTTCCTAAAACTGCAATAATGTTTGCAAATCCTTTTTGAAGTGTCCTACTAATGTAAAAAAAAAAAAATGAATGGCAAGAGTCACAACATTCCAAATGCACTGTTCTAGTTGTTGTGCAGCTGCCTCATCCCTCTAATAATGCAAGGGCATTATTTACAATGCTCACATCTTCTACTCTCAAAATATAATCCGTCATCCTGTTGCACGTTCTTCCTTTCTATGATGTTCTTTTTAACTCATTCACTCCAATGGAGCTCAGGAAGTTTGCAATGTAATTTCCAATGGGCAGAGCCTTAGCCTTTTAATAGAATCAAATTATGTCCTCACATTTCAAACAAATGTTCATATCTCTGTAACAATAGGTATTATGAAAGAAGTATAAATGGCAAACTCTTCAGCACAAACTATTTTTATAGTGGTAGTATTCTTTAGATTCTAGGTATTAAACCTAATTTTATAAGTCATGGTAAACAGTAACTATTACATTTGTAATATTTTATGAACGACTTACAATATCTCAGCAACCACTCAAGTTACACACATACTGTTAGAATTTTATTCATCTACCTGAGAGCTTCCATATGAGGCTAAGTAGTTCTGTTCGTGTTTCTTGGTTGTTGAGATATTTAGAAAAATGTGAAAAGTATATCTATATAAATTAATATCATAAAAACAACAGTTAATATCTATTTACCTGCACTAGACAGAGGTCAGATATTAATGCAGTTGAGTTGCTATTGTGTAAGCTTTAAGATGAAATCTTTTAAAACGTTTTACATAGCATGAATTTGGAATCATTGATGCAAATATGAACAAGCAATATTTGTCGCCTAGAATCATCAGTAGGAGTTAACTGCAGATCATCTGGAGGAGTCACTCGAATGTAATGAGTTGTTTGATTTTCGCTTGACGATAATTTTAGGGGGAATTGTTGAGTATATCCATGTTGTTAATAATGCACCATTTTTTATTAATTACATCCCTGATAATAGAAGTGTCCATAGAATAATGCATCATCATCAAATTCTGGTGTCACTTAAGTGTCTCCATTCTCTAACTGATTTAAATGTCTTAGGATTCCAAGCTTAATAAAATTGGGCCATATCTCATCTGCCTTGCCTCAGTCACCCTCTGAAAAACTGATCGTACAAGAGAGTGCCATTTCCCTCTAAAAACACTCACCAATTTTATCAACTTCCTTGCAAAAGTTTTCTTCTTCAGAAGGCAACATAGATGATCTTATAAACTGCCTTCTGACCAACCCTCTCTTCAGATGGGTAGGGTGGCAAATGGAATAATGAAGGAAACTATTAGTAAAAGCAGGTTTCCTTAAAGCTACACAAAGGGTCTTTTCTCACCAAAACATCCAAATAATGGACTTGTTTCATACTCATAAGTAAACTTCAAAAACATGGTATTTTCTAAAAACAATACAAATTCCCCTTCCATATAATAAAAATATCACCCAAAAAAACTAAAATACACTCCATATTTCTTTAAAAATCTACTTCTAAAAAACAACTCTTTTTCCCCATGTCAAAAACACAGCACTGGAAAAACACAGCACTGGCAAAAACCAGGGTACAAGCAGTACCCATCACCACTTCTTTAAGCTGCTTAAAGTACACACTTTCAAAATAAATAAAATTATTAATATCAGTTCCATCATTTCCAAAATCAATTTAACTTCTAAATTATGGAGTTTATGAAGTGATATTGATACCTCATAGAACCGTTCAAGTCTTATATGATGGGGAAATCATGGATAAACTCTTCATGTCCAAGGTAACAAACCAATAATCTTGAGCATTGATATGCCTTAACAGATATAAAAAAATCCATGAGTCCTTTAAAATGTGATTATACTTAAATACGTCCGTTAACGTTCCATCAACAACTTTCTCCAACGGCTCAATTTTTGATCCGCTCACAGTGACAATAGGTCTCATGCGAGATCCTGTAATTTTAAATAATTTTAGGCATCTCCAAAAATACTTGGAATAATGGGATACTCTACCCTTAAATATTTGCAATAAATCATTTAAATGCATAACATTTAGATAGGCAACAAAAATCTCATTTTCTGAAACAAATTCATACATATTGCAATCAGAAAGCAAGGGCATTATTTTACCCAAAGTACTTAACTGTTCAGACATTGATGCTGCTTTGACACCAGATTTACCACTAGAACCAACCATCAGGTTGGCTTTGTCCAACTAAATATTGATGAAAGGGACATCTTCTGGAACTCTTTTGTCCCTTATCTGACCATTAAACACTTTGCTAACTAAAGAAGGACTAGACGTAGGACAAGTTGTATAATCACTTACACAATTAGACATTATTAGTTTCCTTTCATCTACTGAAATTCTTTAGGATGATTGTGAAAGCTGCTGAACTAAAAGTGAAATTCCCCACAAGAGAAGACAACAATGGTAGTTGAGAACCCCAGTTTTCAACTCTGATGTTGTTATTTGAAGACATATTCCCAGCATCTCACAGAATGTATCCAAAAGGAAATGTCTGGGACTACTAGCATAAAACTAGTGCAAATAACCAAGGAAAACATCAGAAAGCACCAACCTGTCACTTAAGGATTTCTAAAAAAAAATACAAAACTTTACAAAAAAAAAAAAAGATTTCATCAGAACCAGCTGTAACACCAGAACAACTTTCTCATCATGTGGTATAATCCTTTTAAAGTGCCCTCACATAATAACCCAGCAAAGATACTTCCTAGTCACCTTTAAAATGTTTGAAAAACAGGATTACATTCAAAGAATAATGTTAAAAACAACATCAAGCGCATATAAACACAATAAATTTAAAAATTGTTAAATATGAAAAAAGTGTGTGCAGTATACATGATGCTCTACTTTTTAAAACACACAAAGAAACACTGTCACAGAGACAATGTGGTGTTGTGTTATTCACCCCATTGTATGTGTGTGTATAACTCCAAGATCACTCCACCTTCAAAAAAGGGAATCTCCACACCACTATCTAAACTTAAGAGTACAACCCCTTAATTCACACTCATAGTTCAAAAATTCCAAGGATCACAATTAAGGTCTTTGCAATTTAAAACAGGCACCTACTATAACTAATGGACTGGTAAAAAAATTTAAATATTTGGTGCGCCTGCCAGCAGGAACTATTTGTTACCACAGGCACACCTATCAGCAAAGGATGATGCAACCGAAACACCAGCCAGGCCAAAACCAACTACAACGTTGATAAAAATATATGGTACAAGACTGCTAACAATGAAACAAAGTAAAGGTTACATCCTTACCCTAAAGGAAAAAGCAAATCTTTCACTAATGAAGATATTACAAAAATTCTCTCAGCAATAGGGCAGAACAGCCTGGGACAGTTGTTGATGCCCAAGAAGAACTTTTATAAGAAAAAAACTGCAGAGGGAAGAAGGTGCAATGCACCGTGGAAAGAAGGCATGGAGTTAACAGCCTGGAAAAGTTTCACATGCTGAACAGCTCTAAGGCTTGCAGTGCAAGTCCCAGCAGTTCCTGCAGCCAGAAATCTTTTAAGAAATGAAATCAAAAGATTAACACGACTCACACATAATAAACACTACCTTAATATGAAGATGTGAAAAAATAAATCAGATCAAGTTCTGTTCCTGGTGCACACCATTAAAGAACTGGAATGAAGCATAGAGAATACTCAAATCAAGCTACTGACACAGTAATGACTGAACTTAGAGCACTACAAAAAGGATCCATGATAAAAAATAAAACCAGTCCTAATGGTTAATTCTGCTATCAGGGTGTCTCAATTCAAGACCTATCTGTGCAGTGTAAAGATGCACTAGTGCAATTGTGAGCCCATAAAGAAGGAAATATAAATACCTAATTATCACAAAGGTCAGGATGCAGAGGTGGGTTTAAAAAAAAACTCTGTAGCAAGAATCAGGTTATTTCGCATTTTCCAGTCACCTCATCCAGCTGTTAAACATTTTGTCAAAGAAAGCAAATAGAAAAACTGAAGAGAATGCCAGCCACCTGATATATGCTTAGAATATTCTGTCAGATGTGTGGTAGTGTGTATGTATATGTATGTACACACACACACACACACACACACACATATATATATATATGTATATAAAATGTGTGTGCGTGTGCATATTGGGGATACGTCTAATAGATTAAATGAACCTGGAATGCAAAGAACATATTATATTTAAGCAATACCCCACAGGTGGATGTGGGTATATCAGGATTTACCCACAGCTGGCATGGCGTGAAAATGTTTACCTTACTTAAATAAACGTTTTTGTATAACATTGCTATAATGTTCCTCAGCTCTGTTTGCCAAGCACTGATGGACTGCACATGTATATAGGATTTACTTTCACATGCTTGCACAGTACATCAGTGCTTTTGAATAAAAGTAATGGAGAAAAGAATCTCGGTCTGCTTTTTTTGTTTTGCAAGACTAGCAATGGAGAAAGAGAATCTCCATTGCTACTACGAGACGAAAATGTGGACATTCTTTGAAGATTAGGACAGTCGACATGTACGAGAGTCATAGGATCATAGGAGGTTACTAGGCTATTGGCCTTGAGGCCCTTATAAGCCTAGCCAAGAGTTTAGCCCATGTTTAGACGTCAGCACCCGATGCCTCTGTCCAGCAGGGACATGACTGGAATCCCAGGGGTATATTTTCCGTTTCCCATCCAGTTATCCAGGTTGCGCTCAAGAAGGGGTAAAGAGGTACTCTGCTTGACGTGGACAGGGAGTCTATTCCACAGATGGTGGATTCTATGGGACACAAATCTGTCCCGCCAACAAGTCTTGTTGATGTCACAAACCAGGTTGAGGCAGAGCATGCGAGCTACTTGAGTGGAGCTTGACTTGCGGATATGCAGCAGTCCCATCAAGGTGGAGTCCTTGATCGCCTTGTATGCCAGACAGATGTCACCTCTGAGGAGTCTGTATGAAATCGAGTAGAGGGATAGGGCTTTTAGCCTGTGTATGGTAGATGTCTGAAGCCCTGGATTCTCCTGGTGAGGAACCTCTGTGGTCTCTCCTGCTGCTGCATGTGCTTTGTGAGGTACATGCCAAAAGGGGTGTTGTACTCAATATTTGGCCTTATAAGGGAAGAATACAGGGATGTTATGACCTCCTTGTCCCTGGATGAGATACTCTTACTTATGAGGTGGGCCATGTAGAAGGCTTTCCATGCAATGGAAGCAACATGGTGGTCAAAAGTCGGGTTGCTATCAACCTGGGTGCCCAAATCCCTCATGACTGACTGCGTGCTTAGGACGTGGTTATTAATGTGATAATTTGTGGGGATGTCACTCTCCCCAAAGGGGATGATGATGCATTTTTTTGGTATTCAGCTTGAAGCCATGTTTCTGGCACCAGTCATTTATCTGAGTGAGACCCTCTTGGAGGATGTCGATATAACTAGTGGAATTGATGACAGCACCCAGCTTGCAGTCATCTGCAAACTTCGTCAGCCACAGACCACTGGTTTTGGCCTGCACCTCAGAAAAGTACATCCCAAATAACAAAGGCCCCAAGACCGAACCCCGGGGTACGCCGCTGGTTACATGTCTACTGCTTGAGGTGGCTATCCCTATTTTGACTAGGTGTTTACATATATTTAGAGGGACAATGCAAAAAAAAAAAAAAAAAAAAAAAAAAAAAGAGGAAAATTGGGTATGTTTTTGTCCTTTTATTTTTCAGACCCTACCTGATTTTTTTTTTCTTTCTTTGTACTGTCCCCCCCACTGCATATTCCAATAGAAAAGTCTGGCCATTGAAAAGCAGTTTAGCAGCCGGACTTTTTTATTGGTACATGCTTGACTTACAACAGGCACACTGGTTGGGCTGAACAATCCATGTGCACATTTTTGAATACTAATGAGCTATTATTATACAATTGCCAAAGTGTGATGATAGCTTGACAGCATCAGACAAAATAAGCAACTTAAGATGACAAAATGTATATCATATTAACAAACATACCTGCCAGCTGTGGCAAGCTAAACACTACCCTATCCCCTTTTAGCTCAGATCACAAGTGTTATACTCCCCCCCCCCCCCCCATATACACTAAACCTCTCAACCTGCTAATGCTGGAAAAGGGAACAGAGGGCCTTAAACAGTAGGAACATACAGCCAGAAATCAGAGCATCTGGTCAGTAAAAATTTGAATACCAAATAGCACATAACTCTTCCTATTTCCAGAGGGAATGTGGGATACTACCCAGAAACACGTTTACAAAACAGTGGGACAAAACTGGAAAAATATAAAGCACATTACCAAAGAGAAGGGGTAAAATCTCTAGACTTTAATGAGCCATACTGCAAAATTTGGTGACCTGTATTGCAAACTTCTCTCTCACAAGGTCATTTATTTTTGCTTCAGAAAAAGGGAGATATAATGTGTGTGTTCTCCTACTTAAATTATTATAGTACACGGAGAGCTGTGATCAATCATTAAAATCAGAAAAAACGTATGCGCTACTGTAGCATGAGACCCAACCATAACAACACTTCCACAGGTCTTTAACATTTGTTACACACCCCATAAGCACTGTTACAGTTGAGGCCCAGCAACGGGCATTTATTCACAAGTGTGCCTGAATATCTTGGCACATATTTCTGTTTTGCCCCAGGACATTACACAAGTCAGTCTGCAAATAACTTATTTAACTAAATTACATGTGATTCAAAAACCATCCCTGATTTTTTTTCCTCCACTTAAGCAAAGCCAGTAAAATATTTCCCTGTGTACCACCATTTACAAAAAAAAAAAAAAAAAAAAGTGTAGATAAAACTCCATGCGTTACAAAGAGTTATGATAATAACAGTTTATGATCAGCTGTGTTCAAGATTCACCTCGAGATCAAATTTCTTGGCATCCATGTACATGTAATAACGTGGTTACGATTGGCAAGACCCGATCATATCCCTCTATGCTGCCATTATTACATTTGTCATGTAGTGTGGTTTCTTACATACTAGACAGCTTCAAAAGTCATATGTGATGTGGGTATTATGAAAATTGTGTGTAGGGGTAAATAAAGCCTGAAAATAGGGACATCGTGTGCAGGGATGAATCAGACCTGATAATAGGAATGTTCCTCCAAAACAGGGATAGCTGAGAGATCTGTCCTAAACCAAATCTAATCCATATTTTTAGGACTTTCCAAATGACAGGTACCGCATCCAGAACAGAATCGGGTCTGTATCACAAAAACGAAAACTCATATGTGCGACTACATATACGTCGACAAATAAAACGTGAACACTGTAAACAGCGATCAGCCAAGTCCTTGAATTTTTTCCTATCGAAAAAATTCACATGGCCATTCACCCAAAAAAAAAAAAGTTAGAAACTCCACACACCCCCAACGTGGGGAACTGTGCCCCCCACACACCCCTAACTAAATATACAAACTCTGAGATCGAACTACAGTGAAGGAAAGGGCAACACCGTGTAGTTGGCCAACTACCTCCTTGCTCTGTGACATTTTCATCGAATTTCTTAAATGCGGTTTGATGAATGTGTCGCTCATTATGTGTTCGCTTTTCAGACGTTTCATGCTTATGATATAGACCCGAACAAATCGCCTTGCATCAGTTAATGAGGGTTGTATCTTAGACACACGTACATACATACATGTACACACACACACACACACACACAGTAAATTGCTGATGGTCACTTACAACACTTCTCTCTGAGGCATAAATTCTGCAATAAACCTAAATTGTGGAGTTACAAACCAACAAATAATGAAACCACATGAAAGGAACTACTTTGCCAATCCCAGCACAACAAGATTAAAGGTCAAATCCATCCAAAAAGAAATCAATAAAACATATCAAATAAGTAAAGCTTCAGGATGAAGCCTGCCATCAGAATGGGTGAGAATAAAAGTTTTATACAACAACATCTGAAAAATGATGACAACACAAATGCTACCACCACAACAGATATAGGTATTACACCTGCATACAGGTTTGGAGCAAACTTCAAGCCACATAGGACACTGATCCCCTTTCTACCTGGAGCATGAGCCAACCTGAAATTACATCCAGAATAGTAACCTCTTCTCTCAAAGACAGAAAAGACATGTTGATAGATTTGCGGTAGAAAGACGTTACCGTCAGCGGAACGGGATTGTGCTGGCACATATTTATATTCCATCTAAAAATATTGTTATGATCATAAAGAAAAGAACCGACAAGACAATAATCATACACTTATTGGCAGAAAGTTGACGAAATATTGGACAAAACAAATTGGTATGATTAGTCAGCACAGCGTCTTAATACAAATTGCATATTGTACATGGAAACGTGATGTTATAGATTGTATACTTAGGCAGTTGTATATAGTTTCTTTAGTAAATAGTTGACTAGTTGATTATATTATTTTATGTTTCACTATTTATGGTTCAAGCTATTTGAAGATACGGAAAAATTTTAATAAAAATTTCTTTGAGTAAAAAAATACTGTTAGAAATTGGGAGCAGCTTTCAGCAGGGAACTGTATTTAGAGATCGGATCTGGAATTTGTTACATGGAGTATATATCATCAGGGGAACTAGAAGGAAACAATACAAGGTGAGTGGGTATTCCTAAAAATGTGAATTTAGTGTGGGGAATTCAGAATTTACAGACACTGATCAAGATGTAATTTTGATCCAGATCTAGTTCAGGCATTGTATTTCACAGGCACATGTTTATTTAACTGAAAGCTTTGAAACATCTAACTATATGTTCATTTTATTGAAGCATAATTTGATAACGATGCAGGGTAATTATTTAAAATAAAACATTAACATTTCCTATTGATTTTTAAAAATACAGACTTCAATCATACCATCTATTCAGTCCTTTCACAAGTAATTGGGAAGGACAGAAATTGCTTCATAAGGGTAGCAAGTGAGTGGAATAAAATGGAAATGAACTTTAGAAGCATGGTACAAATAAGAGACAGACAAAAGAAAAGTAATGGGAACTGCACAAAGGTTAAAGTATTGCAGAAGAAGGGAAATCTCACAAAATAAGCAGCAACTACAGAGTGCTAGAAGAGAAATAAGGGAATATTTGGACAATATGAATGAGTTTAGAAAGGTTGCTGCTAAGCAATTATATTTTTTGATGGCTTAAAATTATTTTTACTCTCAAGTTAACGACTTGGGCAGCAGAAAGTAGAAAGAGTTGCAGAAAAACGTAGGCTGCCCATGTCAAGAAAAAAACATTGCCACCACCAAAATGAAAATAAAATGACCAGAGAGCCTACAGAGGCATTACAAATATTCGAAATTTTATCAACATTTATATAAATCAAAGGATTGTGGAACCAAGAAACTGCAAAAAATTAAAGTATTTATGGAACACTTAGTTATGTCAAGGTCAGGGGAAAATTAGGTTCAACAATTAAATTAATAGGCAAGGTAGGAAGAGATTAATTAAAAGCAGAAATGTATAATCAATCTTCACGGAAGTTTCAAGGAACAGAAGGCATACTTCTAGAAATGAAAAAGTCAGGAGGAAAGACAGTTACAAAAATATGGAAATCTTTGTTCAATAATATTTTAAAAACACAGAAGTAGCATCATATTGGAAGAAAGCAGTGGTGGTTGTATTACCCATATAGACCCATTTCCATTTTAAATCATGACTATAGTGTGTTCATGTCTACATGACTTAAGCTAGGTAGAGCTGTGATTTTACAAGTATGACAATGGTAGCATTTGTGATCCTGACAAGATAGCAGGGTTAATAATGAGGCTATAAGAAGGGTTGAATGAAAGAATTAACATGACAGGATCACTCCCCGACAAGCTCTTTTGAACAGAGGAATTAGGCAAAGATGTCCTCTCTCCCCTCCCATTTCCCCTCTATCACTTCATATTTAGAACTATTAGCAAGGAAAAGAAGGAATTCAAAAATATAAGGTTACTGTTAGATATATATATTTAGACATTTATAACAACGCATATACATTTCTCTTCATTAGAACATATATGTAGTAAAATATAACTGTGCATGTACACTTCTGTTTGCTTGAATATATGTAGAAAAATACAGTCAGATGCATGTACATTTCTGTTTGTTAGCATGTATACGTTAAAGGGCTAAAACTGCTCTTAGCTGTGAAGCAAAAAAAAAAAAATTTTAAAAGGTATCCAACTGTATGTTCTGTGCTTGGTACAAGCTTCAAGGGGAATTACAGATAAAAAAGGTGCAGGGAGGATCAGAAGACAGAAGCAATTTCCCAACTGGAAAGACTCCATAAGATTGTCACATAATTCACATTGAAACAGAATATAATGAACAGACTGCATGACATCAGACAAACACCAAAGTATTTGACTTTGAAAATTCCCCAACAGATTGCTTTCATAAAAATGTATATAAAAGGACACTGAAAGTGTATGATGTCAGATCTGATTTTTTTGTTAGATCTGGCACATGTAGGAACACGTTTGTTCTGAGGTGGTATTCATACGTGCGTTGAGAAGTTAAACCTGGTACATTAAAAACTGTGACATTATCATATGTGTCGTCTGTTACATAGACAAGTTATTTTATTAGTAATTGTGAAAAAGTTGAAAAGGTTAATCATCTGCAAGGTTCAGTGCATTAATCAGACTTTGGTTTCAGCAAGCAGCCGCATTCAGCAAGCATCATCTATCATCATTAGATAAACTTTTCAGTGGTGAGCCTAGCCTGTATTCAAACACAGGGGGAGTGGTAGTGGTGCATTGTATAAGGTCACTTCAGTAAAGGCGCAGTAACTAACATTTATGTATGTGATGATGCACTTCAGTTTCCACAGTTTGCAGCAGCACAGTTCTCAGACTGCAGTGCAGGAAAGAAGCAGTGCCATAAATTCTCCAGGTCGGTGAATTCCCAGGTTTTGACTCTGCAACTGCCAGCTTTGTTTCACCAGCTTTTCAGGTAACTACAGAAGTTTTCAAACCATCTACAGTGATCAGACCTGCCCATCTGTGTCCTCGTGGAACTGGTAAGAGATCTTTCTGTATTTACATGCAGTATGGATGCAGTTAGACAGGCTATTAAAAGGTGTACACAGAGTTTTACTCAATGTGTCAGAATGACCAGATAACATTTTGGACAGACTAAGACAGACTACAGAGTTTTTATAAACAGCAAATTAGCAAAGTGTAACATAGTAAATGTTTATTGTATGAATCATATGAAACAGCTTTCTGTGTACAATGCCATAAAAATACAGTACAGACCACTGTTACAAAAGTTGAATTGCAAATAAACATCTTCTGATGATAAAACAGCAGAAAAGGGTAATACACTTGCATTATTTCCAGATGTTTAAATAGTTATGTCCTGTCACCACATGTGAAATGTTAATTTCAGAGTTACAACAGCAGTCAAATCAGTTATTGACAATCTCCTGTACATCTTGTTACACCATTTAGACAAAAGAGGAATGAAGCCACTGCACAGCACAAAACAGATAAGGACAGGGACGAGGTTCATGATGAACTGACAGAAGAATTTAATAAACTTCTAAAAGACAGACAAAATGAGTTCAGAAAGTTTAGACAACATCTACAAAACACTTTTTCAGAAGTGCATAAAAGCTTTAGAGAGATAGCAGAACAGGTTACTGAGAACTATCAGACAGCCCGTGCAGAATTACAAGACAAGACAAATCTGGTTAGTTAACAGTTAAACGAAATTCCAGACTTTACACAGCAATTACCTACACTAACAGAAAATAATTTACAGCACACTACTCTACATTTGGAAAATGGTTAGCATACACAGAAGAATCTAATGTATGGACAAATGCTTTCCAAATGTTTTAAAACTTTTGTCCAGTTAAATCATAAATTAAACAGTAAATTAGGGCTTATAACTGTCATTCTTTTGACATACAGTCAGGGACAGCCTCTCATAGCAAAGCTGTTAGATAATTTCAAAATCACCATTTCAAATAACAGAACAGTTCTTGTGCACAGAAATCAAATAAGAGCAGTTAAAAGCAGTGAAGCCAAAGTCACAAGAGTGACATGCATGTATTTTCTTTTCAGAAAATGAAAATAAAGCTGCCTAAAGTGCACCTGTTTTGGAATATAGAAGAGCAAAAGGCAGACAACAGCAGGTGTAAATTATTTAAATATCTCTAGTTTCAAACGTGTGTTAGTTAAGCCAATATCTCTTGCGTTTTTTTACAACATTTTGTAATTGTATAATAGCACCAGAAATAGCAGAAACTCCAGCAAAACAAGTATACAAAAAAATAAGTTATGTCTTACCATAACGTTCCATCTGTTTTGCAGATCATTATTCATTCATTACTGTTAGGACTTCAGTTCCATCCTTGGAACCGACACGGCCGTTACCAACCGCTCGCCAGCCAAAAACTCTCAGCTAAGACCTACGCACAATGCCCCTCTCATAGTCTCTTCGGATCGAGTTTGCCCGCCATTATAGTATAGAAGTAATAAAAGAGACAGTAGGAGGCTCTGTCTAAGCAAATCTTAAAGTCCACCAGGAGTCCAGGCAGGTGGAAGGAGGGCAGGAAGTAATGAATGAATAAAGATCTACAACACAGATGGAACATTATGGTAGGATATATCTTCTTTATCTGATGTTGTAAATCTTTATTAATTTCTTACTGTTAGGACAGAGTCCCCAGCTACTTTGAGTCCTGGGTGGCCCTTAAGAAGGACATTCCTGATCACCATAGAACCAAAAGATACTCGTCCTCTGGAGGCCAAATCCAATTTGTAATTAGTGATAAAAGGTATGAGGTCTTGCCCAAGTGGCTGCTGTGTAGATGTCATCCATAGAGGCTCTGGAATGAAAACGCACTGAAGTAGCCATCGATCTAGTAGAGTGAGCCTTTATTCTGGAAGGTAAAGGCACTTTGTTCTGATGGTAGATGAAAGTAATGGCGTTTCTGAGCCAAGACGATAAAGTCATTTTGGAGACAGGCCTACCCAATCTGGGTCCTGCAAAGGCCACAAACAATTGATCCGAATTTCTGAAAGATTTAGTTTTGTCCAAATAGAAACGAAGTTGCTTATGAACATTGAGGGTATGCAAAAGATATTCCCCTCTATTTGAATGATGAGGGAAGAAAACTGGTAGATCAACAGATTGATTAATGGAAAACCCAGAAATTAATTTGGGCAAAAAAGAGGGGTCAGTACATAGGGACACTCTTTCCCTATGAAAAATCAAGTAATGTCTCTTGACACTAAAGGCCTGCAACTCAGATACTCTTTTTGCCAAGGTAAGGGCTACTAGAAGTAGAGTTTTCCAAGATAAAAATTTCATAGGCTGGAAAGGAGGATTTGTTAATTACTGAAGCACCAATGTCAAGTCCCAAGGCTATATAAGAGGCTTGAAAGGAGGTTTAACATGTAATACTCCTTTCATGAAGGTTTTGCATAGTTGGTGTGACATAATAGAAGTACTGTCAATTCCATTGTGAAAATTTGCAATAGCTGCTAAATACACAATAATTGTCAATGCTGAAGCTCCTGTGTGTAATAGGGTAGTCGGGTATTGTAGGATCTTCTGAAAAGGCATGGAAAAGGGGTCTACGTTATGATCTTTGGCCCATCTAGAGAAGCTAGCCCACTTATATAAATTTTCCTGGTGGAAGGTTTGTTTGAAGCCAGAAGAAGCTCACGAACAAGAGATGAAATATCAGGTAGCCTGGCAATTGGAAGTGGAAAAACCAAGCTGTGAGCTTGAGGCTGTGGAGATTGGGGTGAATCAGTCCCTGAGGATGAGACAGCAGACGTTGGGATTGATCCTGCTCAGATTGTCCGCACTAAGATTGGAACTCCCGAGAATGTGCATTGCTACGAGAAAGCGGTTGGAAGCCATCACCCAGTGCCAAATTCTCATGGCCTCCCAACACAGGGGGTAAGACCTGGTTCCGCCTTGCTTGTTGATGTACCAGACAACTGAAATGTTGTCCGATTGAATTGCAATGGTCCCGGAAGGAAGGGATGTGTGGAACTCTTGCAACGCTAAGAGAACTGCCCTCAATTCCAAGGACATTTATATGCAAACTGGCTTCCATGGGGACCAAGTGCCTTGGACTGTCTTTCCCTGGAAATGCTCCCCCATCCTAACAGGGAAGCGTTCGTGTCACCATGGCCCAGGGCAGGGGAAGGCAGAACTGTCGACACCAAAGATGTGTTTCTGGCTTCATCCACCAAAGCCTATCTTTCTTGTAAAGGTTTGTAAGGCATATCATGTGGTCGAGTGGGTGGGTTTAGATCGACCATTGTGATGAAAGGAGTCACTGTAATATTCTCATGTGCAACCTCGCCCGTGGCACTAAGGTAATGGTTGCTGACAGATTCCAATAGCTGTAGTACAAGGCATGCTGGTACAAATGTCTGTGGAAGGAGGACTTGAATCTGGCTTCTTATTTTTTTGAGAGTCTGCGAGGAGGAAGGGAAGCTTGACAGGACGTTGTGTCGAAGATCATGCCAATGAATTCCAGTGTGCTTGTTGGAGACATTTGTGATTTGTTCATGTTGATCATGATACCTAAGCGAAGAGCAAGGCCTTGAGTGTAAGAGAGACTGAGAATGAGAAGATTCCTGGTCATGGAGGTAAGGAGCCAATCATCCAAGTATGGAAACACCTGGATTCCTTGTAGTCGGACATGAGCTACTACGACAGCCATACATTTGAACACTCTGGAAGCTGTCGAGAGACCAAAGGACAGTACCCTGAACTGATAGTGATTGGCTCCCAGCCGGAAGCGGAGAAATCTCCAGGAGCGTTTGTCCATCTTTATGTGGTAATACACTTCCTGGAGGTCTATAGAGCACATCCAGTCATCCTTCCCCAGAAAGGGGAGGATGGACTGTACCATAACCATCCGGAATTTGAGGTTTTATGAATTTGTTTAGTAAGCTGAGATCTAGGATTGGTCTCCATTCCCCTGTCTTTTTTTGGCACTAAAAAGAACCCCGAGTAAAAACTGTATCCTCTCTGGTCTGGTGGGACTAGCTGGATGACTCTTTCTTAGCAGCTTTTCAATTTCTAAGGCTGCCGCCTCCCTCTGACTGGGTAGGACACTGAGAAGGCGTTTTGTGGGTCTGGGAGTAAGATTGAATGGGATAGGATAGCCTGTCTCTGGATATTATTCTCTGTACCCACGCATCCATTGTTATGAGTTGCCAGGCCTGTAGGTGCAGGGAAAAGCAACCCCCCGACTCCTTCCAGAGGAAAGCAATTGGAAAAGCAACCCCTGACTCCTTCCAGAGGAAAGCAATTGGGCTGTTGTTCAGGAGTGCTGGCAGGGTCTGCCGGAGAAGGAATCTCTAGCGCCCTAGTTACGCAGACCCCCTCTGCCCCAAAAGGGGCATCTTCCGGATGAGTTGCCCCCTCTGCCCCGGGGAAATTGCTCATCTCGAGCGTCACAAAAAGTTCCTTGGGACTGCTTGAACCTCAATTTTCCTCCCCTCTGGTTCCTGGAAGAGGATCTCTGGGAGGCCCACAGTAGACAATGTATTTCCGTTCTTCTTACTCCGTGATGGTGTGTCTCTTACTTTGGGACCAAAAAGGGAAGATTCATCAACAGGCGCATTGACAAAAGAAGATTTAAAGGGGTCCGCAAAATCACAGAAATATATCAAGCATACCGTCTCATGACGATGCTTGATGCTGCTGCTCAAGCTGCCCCCTCGTTGGTGTGAGATCATGCGCATCAAGGAGTTTGAGATGGATTCCAGGGTATCCAGCTGAGAGGCAACAGTATCATGCACCTCGTCAGGCAGTACCCCCACCCAAAGAGGCAGACATTTCAGAAATTAGGTCTCTTTGGAGGAGAGTAAAGTGTGCCAGATAGTTTAGCAATCGAATAGCAAAGGTCGCTGAAGCATAGGCCCGCTTCCCCAGTCTGTCCATAGCCCGAGACTCCCTGTTCGGGGGATGAACAGTGGAACTATCTTCTGCCAGTTCCCTCTTAATGGCTGCGCCACGACCATGGAATCAACTACCAGCTGCTTCGATCAATTGGGCTGGACTTCAGAGGTGGATAAAATTTTATCTGGCCTTAGAGGGACAGGTTCTATGTTGTCCGAGACCTTCCAGGCACACTGCACAATAAGTTTAACAAGCTCGTTCACATGTGGGGTCACCCAGGAAGTAGATGGCCGAGCACAGAAGGCCTGAAGAACACAGATTCCTCCAAAGAAGGGTTGGAGAACTTCCAGTCTCCCCTCTGCTTGAGGATCTCAGGAATGTCTCCAAATGAGACATCTTCTGGGGGAGACTGTGGGGACCCTTCTCCCTCATCGTAATCAGTGTCTTCGGTGATGGATTCCTCAGGGGAATCTAGGAGCCCACCTCCAGGTGAGGAGCTCCGAGAGTACCGGTAGCTGCCGGGGAGCAGTGGCAGTAGACGGCACCACCGAAAAAATAGGCGCCGAACTAGGAGCCACGGTGCCAACAATCCAATCACTGCTTCAAGGGTGCGCCAGGAGTAATCAGTGCCTGGGAAGCCTCCGCAATCAGAGCAGAGACAGAATGCACCTGGATGGCCATCGGTACCAATGTCTCCAGGACCTGGGAGGAGGCCAGAGGAGGATATACAGGTGAATATGCCAAGAAAGCTTCCGTTCCAAGAGGGAAAGAAGATCTAGAAGGGATGGGTAATCCACTAGCTGCCAAAAGCTGGTCCACAACCCTCACTACATCTTGTTCTGAAAGACTCCTGGTGGATCTGAAGGAAGCTGCCGAAGGAAATTCAGGTCTCTCCAGAAATGCATTAAACTGGTGTCCCAAAAAGTGGTCATAAGTGGGAGAATATCTGGTTCTGGGAAGGTGTTCGACCATCAGAACCAACGGGGTCAGTGGAGCCGTACGAGACAAACATCAGAACTGTGGCCGGGGATGGTGCCAATACAGGCACAGTAGTCGGAGCCTGTAACAAAACCAAGGTCGCCACCGAGGAGGATGGTGCCAAAGCTGGTACAGTGGTTGGAGTCAGAATTAAGGGTGGCACAGAGGGAGAAGACATGGAGCCTGGTGCCAAAGTAATCTGCGCCGAAGGCACAGGAGAAGCCCAGTGTCAACTCGGTTCCGGGGAGGACGGGGATGTCGGAACCAAGTGACTCCGTTTCTCTTTATGTTTCTTATGCTTAGGAGGTGGTGAGACCTCCATCCCAGAAAGAGCCTTTGAGAAGGGATTTTTCATCATACCCTTCAGAAATCAGCTTGTTTTTACTTTCAGCCAATGTACGATTGCTAAAGCTGGAACAAATATTGCAAGATACATTGATGTGATCAACGCCCAAACAATAAAAACACACCGGGCGTGACCGTCTGAGTTGGGCATCTTAAGCCTGCACTTATCACACTGTTTAAATCCCAATTTTACTTTATCAGACATCATGGAAACTACACTATAATCCTAAACTACAATTCAACCAACCAAAACAACAGCAAGGTTAAAGAAGAAGAGGGTTTTTTTTTTAAACAGATAGAAAAAGGAGTACCACCAACAATGGTACTAAGAAATACCACAAAGTGGTATGAAAGGGCCTACCAAAGGTAGGTAGAGGGTAGGCTTTAAAAAGAAAGCATATAAATTTACAGACAAAAGGATGATAATTAGGGAAAAGACTGACGAGAAGAGGTAATGATATAAATAAATCACAAAAGCGCTACACTTAGCTTGAGAGAGAAGGCTTGGCACGTCTGACGGGGAACACGGCAAACGTGATCTGAAAAGACTATGAGAGGGGCATTGTGAATAGGTCTTAGCTGAGAGTTTTTGGTTCGCGCGAGCTTGGTAATGGACATGTCGGTTCTGAGGATGGAACCAAAATCCTACCAGTAAGGAATGAATAAAGATTTACAACATCAGATGAAATATTACTAATATAAAAGTTGTACTGGGGCACAATACTACAAACAGAACCCAAGGTAACTTCTCTTGTCCTGAGGGATAAACATGTCATATTGAAAATCTTTCCTTAGCACAGAGGGTCACGGTTTGGAAAACAGCCAAAGGGCAAGCATACATTCAGTTTTCACAGAGTGAAGCAAATATATCTTTACAAAACTATATTGTAATAAAATGCTGCATACTACAGGGGACAGGGCACTCTTTCAATTTTACACTGATTGTGTAAACAGTACTGCAGAAGGGTCTGAGATAAAACTACAGAAGAAAAATATATTAGCCTGCATCAATAATTCAGTCATTATTAAAAGACAACCTTGCCTTTTTATAGTTATCAAGTGATTAGGGTACGATCAACATGTACGGTAGTGAGACAAAAATACCAGAAAACAGTAATACATTTTAATGTCTCAGTAAATGTTTAATTAGCAGGTTTCATTTAAATAATAATATCACTAGGTTTGCAAACTGGACTAAGTGTACATTACAACCCATGTATGTACAAATGCAAAGCAAATTCTGTGCAAGCAAAACTAATAGTAAACAATAAATGTATGCTTTACAGTAAATGGTTTAATATGTAAAAACACATTCTCCAGGGTATAAACCATGTTTTTACACAACATTTTGTAAATCTGTGTAAATAAACAATTTTGCCATCAAGTTTTAAAATGTTCACAGAGATTGCTCCTCAATGTGTTTGTATTGTATGAGTTTTTCTAAGCAAACACCCTTTGTGAGATGTTTTTGTAATATTATTCATTTAGTGTGGCATAACAAAAGCTTACATGTTTACTCCAGGAAGTAAAATGTCTGTGCCTTTTAAATAAAATTCTCAGGTAGTTTGTTTCTAAATTATTTGTATAAGGTAATTAACAAAAGTAAACAGTTAATTCAACAGTTAAAAATAAGTTAAATCAAGTTAGCAGAAAAGACTAAAAGCAAACACAGCACATAATTAGTAAAATAATTTACAAGATGGTCTTCAAAAGAAAAAAGTTGTTAGACTACATTATACATCCAATTCTGGTAGTAATGGCTGTTACAATATAGAACTGTGTGTTAACTTGCTGTATCAAAAGAAAACTAAATGGTTTTGTTTCCTAATGCGTTTTCTGTAAATCATGACAAAATTATAATCTGACCAAAAAATATATATCAATGTAAATTGTTTTGTGCGTTTTAAAACAAAAGGGAGAACTGTTAGATAATATATTTATACATCTATAATAGTGCATATACACTTCTGTTTGCTAGCACATATACATTAAAGGGTTAAAACTGCTCTTAGCGGAGAAGCAAGAAAAAAAATAAAAGGCATCCAACTGTATGTTCTGTGCTTGGTACAAGCTTCAGGGGGAATTGCTGATAAAAAAAAGGTGCAGTGAGGATCGGAAGACAGAAGCAATTTCCAACAGGAAAGACTCCCTTAAGATGGTTACATAATTCACCTTGAAACAAAATACAATGAACAGACTGTATGACATCAGACAAATACCAAAGTACTGACTTTGAAAGTTCCCAACAAACTGCAAATTCCAAAGACTGCTTTCATAAAAAATGTATATAAAGGACATAGTGTATGATGTTAGATATGATTTTTTTGTTAGATCTGGTACATGTAGGAACACATTTGTTCTGAAGTATCATTCATATGGGCATTGAGAAGTTACACTTGGTACATTAAAAACTGTAAACTGTGACATTGTCTAAAAACTGTAAACTGTGACATCGTCATACATGTCGTCTGTTACACAGACAATGTATTTTATTAGTAACTGAGCAAAAGTTAATATATAGTGCTGAAAAGGTTAACAGTCTGCAAAGTTCAGTGCATTAATACTGGTTTCAGCAAGCAGAAGCTGTAAGCAGGCACCATCTTCAGTCATCATTAAATAACTTTTCAGTTACAAGAAATGTTAGCCTTTATTTGTAGATGATAATATTTTGCACTTGAAAATCTAGAAAAGGACATTTCAGCATTGTAGAATGTTAGACAGTTTCAAGGACTTATCTTCATTTAATTTATACCCCCCCCCCAAAAAAAAAAAGCTACAGTGGTGTGGTATACAATGCACTACACATTAACTAGATTAGCAATACCCATACTTATGGGGACAGGACAGGATGAAATTTAGGTGTATAGATTAAAAATGATTCTCTTAGGGCAGCTAAGAAGTGGGAAGAGACTAAAACATATAACAACAATTTAGAAACTAGAAGCTCTTATTTATAAATATTAATATATAAAAGTGAAATGTTTTTAGTCGCTCATCTTACATCCAGATCAGTCACATTTTAGCAACTGGAGGATAAGTTGTGGATGCTAATTAATAAAGAATTGAAAGAGTTTAATTTGAAAGGGGAAGATGGTAATAGTTAGGATAAATTGATTCTCCCTGTAAAGTAAGGTAGTTTCAGGATACCCAATTTGAAGGGGTACTGATATGCAGTGAAGGTTCACAGACATAAGTCAAGCAGAAGATTATAAATGAAAGTGGAAAAGGAAGATGATGAAACAGCAGGGGAGTTGGAGAAAAAAATAGACTAGAATTTTGGGTGCAAGTCTTTGGGGAGAATAGTAACAATCACAGCGAACATTACATTCGTAAAATAGCAAAATGTATTCTAATAGCCAAACTAATGAAGAAATAAAAAAGGAGATTTTACTGAAACAGGTATAGAAATTTTATTTATTTGACATTTGTTTGCCGGAAAGTCCGACTGGCCATAGAACCCATTTTCAAGCTCCAATAACAGGACATTTAATACATGTACAGTAACACATGATTTGTAATACAACTGTAATGACAGAAGAAACAACAGTGCAATATTTAAGTTATACAAATGAAGTGGCAGTAAAAAATGTTAAAAAACAAATAAAAATGTATATGTATAATAATATATTAATAACATATATACAATAGGAGAGAGAGGGTTGGTATTTACTGAAGAAGGTTAGCAAAGGAACTAATGTATTGGAAGTAAATAATGCTAAGTAAATAACTCTGGAGCAAATAACTCAGGAGAGAAAGATAATGTAAGAAGAGGCTAAGCAAGAGTGTGGACTGCAGGTTCGATATTGGTAGTCATCCCGGATAGAGAAGGCAGAGTACAAACAGAAAGGGATAGGGGAGTGCCAAGTGAAAGACCAGTTTTGGTAGAGTTCTGAATTTAACCTAAAACAGGTCTATCGGTCACCATATATCCACTGGACTTCTTCCGATACACCTGGGGCTGGCACAGTGCTATTGAGCTAGGGAGTCTAGCTGACTACATCCACATGGAGGGGGTCTTCTATGACCTATCCCATTACCACCCCACATTTCCAATGGGATGTCAGAAAGTATGCAATGAGGGTGTGCAGCATTTTGCCCTGCCTCTGCAGCAGCTCAGCTATGTCCGCACCCTGTCCCACCTTAGAATACACCTCTCAGTGCGATGTCCCCAGCCACCACCAGGGATCATCATAGGGGATGCCTATAGGATCACCCCTCCTCACCCAGGACAGCAACACCCATCCCTTCCTTGTGCTGTATTAGTCACCCAAGCCGGTAATCAACCTGGGTCACCTTGTGCCACAGTCAAGCTTTTATCACTTTAAGTCACCGGTGTGGCTGGGAGCATGTTTTCTGGGAATGTAGTGAGCTGCTAGATCCCTGCAAGAGTACTTTGACAGAAATGTTGGGGGAAACAAACAGAAATGACTAGGGAAATTATTCTTTTGAGTTCAGCTATAGAATCTGAATTGCCTAGGCATAATAACTTCTTAAAAAGTTTAATATC
The DNA here is from genome assembly GCF_019279795.1 of Protopterus annectens. NCBI lineage: Eukaryota > Metazoa > Chordata > Ceratodontiformes > Protopteridae > Protopterus > Protopterus annectens. The sequence goes on from NC_056732.1 coordinate 1,339,949,564, forward strand.
ACTGGCCAAACAATCAATTACAACAAAATCAAAATCTAAGCCAGCTGTAACAGCAATACTGAATATTGTAAAGGAGATAAAGAACTGTAGGTGGTATCTTTACAAATGGAAGGAGCATATTTCATCGAAATAAATGGAATATGTTAGAAAAGATTTATTTTATTAACATTTGTTTACCGGAAAGTCCAACTGGGACAGAGTCCATTTTCAGCAGAAGCCCGGGGAGAAACGTCCCAGACGCATGTCTTTGGAATGTGGGAAGAAACCAGAGCACTCGGAGGAAACCCATGTGAACACAGGGAGGACATGCAGACTCTGCATAAAAGGCACCTCAGCCATGAAACGATCTGGAGAACCTGTTGCTGTGAGGGAACAACGTTAACCACTGTACCACTGCGCCACCCAGAATGCATAATAATGCTCAAGAGAAGGAAGTGATGTTTTAAGAGAAAGCAAGAATTGAGCAATTTATGTAATGCTGCAATGAATGAAAATTGTTAAAAACAAAACATATGTATATCGCACAACAGTATAATGGAAACTGTTATTAAGATCCGTTTTCATTTCCATAAATATTAACTTAAAATATGATGCTTTAATAAGAATAGGATTAAGCAGAGTAGGTTGCATACAAAAGCATTTGTTAAGCTTTCACTTACAGTGCTGTGTAATTAAGCAGGTCACCATTTTGGTCAGCCACAGGGCTCTTTTTTCTACTTGGGTGTTTTCCTTCTTCCCCTGTAACTTAAGTAAACTGACTCTTACATTAAAAGCTATAATACTTACCTTATAGCTTTAGGACACCTTAGGAAACCTTGTAAACTGCAATAGCCCCCTAGAATCTCTACTTTTCTCTTTTCCTAGTTGAACTCTACATTTACCTACAAAACAGAGTCTACAGGACTGCACTTGGTCAGCATAACAAAATCAGTTTTTCTCAGCATTTAAGCAGAGTAGGTTGCACACAAAAAGCATTTGTTAAGCTTTCACTTACAGTGTTGTGTAATTAAGCAGGTCACCATTTTGGTCAGCCATAGGGCTCTTTTTTCTACTTGAGTGTTTGCCTCCTTCCCCTGTAGCTCAAGTAACTGACTTACATTAGAGCTACAATACATACCTTATAGCTTTAGGACACCTTGTAAACTACAATATCCCCGCTACGCTCGGGCTCTCTTCGCTCCCCTCCCTGCCCCCAATTCCCTCCCGCCCCCAGTACCTCTAAATTTATAGTACTATAGCCACTCCCCCACTTTTTAGACCCTATCTGCTTTAATCTGGGATAATTCCACCCACCCTCATTCTTCTACCTACATTTTAATAGCACCTTTTAGCTTTCATCTGGCATTCTCCCATCCCCCTTCCAGTACCTTTACCTCACCACTCTATCTTCTGGTGTTGCATCACCAGGTAAAACAGTTCCTTAACTCACTAACTGAATCACAGATAGTGATATACTCCTCTTTACTACCCCTCTTGTTCGCACCATACCTCCTTACCTTGTATTAAACAAGTTTCTTGTGGGATTTCAGGTCCCGAAAGGCCATACTATCACCACAGCTGTAAATCCTCCCACCTTCAACCATACATACAGTACTAGGTCCTTTCCAACATCTTGTTCAGTCTAACATCATCTCAACCCCAGGCACATTAGCTCTAGATCCAAACACTACCACAAACTAGTAAACAAAGTTCATCACCAAGTATAGACTTAACCTAATACTTGGTGGTGATATTCACCCCAACCCTGGCCCACCCACTTCAGATACACATACCCCCTCTACTTGCAATCTAAGCTACAAACCTACAATTAATAGACCAACTAACTCTCTCCTAGCCTGTCATCTCAATATTAGAAGCATTAACAACAAAGTACATGAATTGCATGCACTTCTGGATGTCCACTCCCCTGAGATTCTCTGTTCATCTGAAACCTGGTTAAAACCTAACACTACAGACAATGAAGTGTTACCACCTGGGTACAACATACACAGGCTGGATTGTGCTTCGAGGAAAGGGGGTGTGGTAGCTGTACTCTATAAATTTGAATTGAATGTCACCATAGATGTAATACAACCACCTCAGATTAATAACTCATAGATTCTTGCCACCAAATTGCAACTTAATAAAAATAAATGCATTAATATCATCTGTATGTACATTCCCCCCAGGTAACAATATATCTACACTTGAAGATATCCTGCACTGGCTATCATGTCACTACCCCCAAGAAACCCTACTACTTGGAGACTTTAACATAGACTGGGGCACTTGTTCCTCAGAATCCCCAACCACCCATATTAACCTGCATGCATTTACACAAATCATATCCACCCCTACCAGGACAGGTAAACCCAACCAAAAAGAAAACATACTTGACTGGGTACTCAAATAGTCACCCCCAACTGTACACCTCTGGTACCCTCCCTGATGTCCTAAGCGATCACCTTCTCACATATGTAATTAAGCAAAAAGCCATTAATTCCCAACAACCCTTACTCAGAAAGGTTAGAAACAATAAAAACTTTGACCCTGCCAAATTCCAACAAGAACTAAACTCATGTAATTGGTCTATTCTAAAACACCTCCCCTTAGAGGAAGCAGTAGCATACTTTAATAACAAATTCCCTGAGAGCCTTGATTTGCATGCACCTGTTCGTTCAAAGAGAACAAAGGCAAAAACTGTGCCATCTAAACTCAAAATTACCCTTAGAAACAAAGCATGGGCTTTATGGCGTTCTTCTAAAGACCCCCTAGATCACATTAAATACAGGCAATCCAGGAACGAAACTAAAAAATCCATTTTACAAGACAAAAAACAATACTACCATAATTTACAGACAGTAAATCAAAATAACCCTCAGAAGTTTTGGGCAGGTTTAAATAATCTACTACATCCTGGACAAACTTCAACCCCCAATCCCTGCTGTTACTATTGATAAGACCCCTGAAGATGTTTCTGACAGTTTTAAATGATTCTTTACGGAGACAATTCAAGCCCTAGCTAGCCAACTACCTCCTAGCTCCCCTGGTCCTGAAAGTAGCACCACTAGAAACCTACTCGCATTCAGCTTCCAACCAATCGCCATTTCACTTGTCCGTACTTTGATCAAAAAATTAAAACCCACTACACTTTCTGCTGATCAACTCCCTGCAGACTACCTACAAAAATCAGCTGATACTATTCACTTACCTCGTCTCAATACTAATCAATCGAACCATAGTAGAAGCTAAAATTCCCACCATCTGGAAAATATCCTATGTAATCCCACTTCACAAAGGAGGCAGCTCTACTGAATTCTCCAATTACAGGCCAATAGCTATACTCTCTCCACTTGCAAAGATTATGGAAAAATGTATTCATAGACAACTCATGCACCACCTAATCCACAATCACCTTATGGCAAACACTCAGCATGGCTTCCGTCCTCATCACAGCACTACTTCAGCCCTCCTAGCCTTTATCAACACCATAAACCATAATCGCAACAATAATTGTATATCCTCAGCCCTCTTCTTGGATCTTTCCAAGGCATTCGATATGATTGATCACCAACTTTTAATCCACACCCTGCAAACAAACATTCTGTCTAGATACTAGAGCCCTTCAATTGTTTCAATCCTACCTGAATGGTCAACAGCAGGCTGTCCTCTGGCAGAACAAACTCTCCCTTCTACCAAACACCCTTGGAGTATCACAAGGCTCTATACTAGGGCCCTTGCTGTTCTCCAGCTTCATTAATGACCTTTATACTGTAATCCCAAAAGTCATCTGTATCCAATATGCTGATGACTCTACTCTGATTTGCTCGGCAACATCTCCAATAGAGTTATGGTCAGCTACCCAGACCACCTTTAATACAATAAAAAAATGGCTTTCTGCACGTCGTCTGATCCTAAATCCCAAAAAACTAAAATGCTGTTATTTTCACCAACACGTAGGTCTACCGCTTTCACCTTTACCATAAATTCAAATGATGGCACAATAATCTCCCCTGATCCCTCTACAGAACTATTAGGTGTCATCATAGATAATAATCTAAAATTCGACCTACATATTAACCAAACTATCAAAACCATCAATAAAAAGCTAGGGTCACTTTACAGAATAAAAGCCTTCCTAACCATTCCAGCTAAAATTGCCATAGCTCGCTCTCACCTTCTTTCAACCCTTCTGTATGCACCCCCTCTACTCTCAAATTTAAACAAGACTGTCCTTAACAAACTCTCGATTTGCTACAACCACATTGCCAGGTTTGCCACTGGGCTGCCTTTTAGGACACATCATTGCATCAATCTAAATCAGCTTGGGTGGCTTGAACTACCCAGCCTAATCCAGTATAACTAACCGATTATGGCCTATAAAATCCTCTATAATCTGGACAATACTCCTGCACTTAAAAATATTATCACCCCCTATAACAATCCTAGACCGCTTTGATCCTCTAACAAAACTACTAGTTCAGACTAGCAAAATTAATAACACAGCCGGTGACTCTCTCTTTGCAAACTCTGTAAGTAGATCCTGGAACTCTATTCCAGCTGATATGACCTTACTTTCCACCTTAGGTCAATTTAAAACTAGACTCAAACAACATTTGTCACTTAACTGGCTATGTCAATGTATCAAGCCTGGCTAACTCTCTCTAGAATGTGTAAAAATCTGTTAACCAGCTTACTGTGTAATTTAATTTAATCCTGACTTACACTCGGGATTAACTCTAACCTGTGGAACTTGTTTAAACTTGCTTACTTATGTAATCTCTGTAAATACTCTGTTTGTAATATGTAATGCTGGTATTATGTAATGCTGCATCTGCTTACCCTTGGAGCTTTTCTCCCCGGGCCTCCTCTGAAAATGGACATGCATCCAGTCTGACTTTCCCGGTCAACAAATGTAAAATAAAATAAATAAAAATAGGATGGGTTTGGCATAATGGTTATAGTTTTTACCTTACAGACACAAGATATGGGGTTTCATTCTGATCCTGGGTTTAATTGGCCCTTCAAAGCACCACATTTCCAACAAGATGCCCAAGCCACTAATTGATTGTATTATTCAAAAGTGAAACTAACTGGAAAAAAATGTTTTTCACAAGCAAATGGTACTATAGAACTATTTAAGGTAGGTGGGTTTGGTATAATGGTTAAGGTGTTCACCTCATAGACACAAGGTACAGACACTGATTCCGATCCCAGGTTATTGACTAGGCTTAAAGTGTCCCCTCAGGGCAGCTACCTAGTATTCACCTATGAAACTATGATGGTCTGGTTTTCAACTACACCCCAAAGGCTTATGAGTAGGTCAACTGGCAAGGCACAAAACAGCCCCAGGCATATGTACAGCATGGGTTTTCTAGACAGTTTTCTTGGCATAGAGAGAGAGAACTCTGTGACCTAGGTAACCAGGGTTCAATTAGTGGCTGGAGAATCTTGCTGGAAATGTGGTGCAGATGATGCAATTGTCTTTCCTTGGAAAGAAAGGAGCAGTCCAGGGTCACAATACTATTATTTATCCCAGAGGAGGGGCAATACACAAGGGGTGGTCCGGGGGTATTTGCCCACCAAGCCATATTAAGTGGTAGCCCATATTAAGTGGTAGCCTTCATGTAAGTTACGAGGTGCACACCTGCATAGGCAGGCATAATATTCCCTGCAGTAATGTGGGTCACATGATAGGGCTTACAACATATGCTCTCGTTGCCAGGATGCCAGCAAGCACACAAACCATCCCCAGATCTGCCTGGATAACAGCCCTTCAGAAAGTCTGTCACACCGATGCTGGAGATGTCCACTACAGTGCAACAAATAGGCTCAAGCAGTAGTAAGGAAGACTTGATTGTCAACCAGCATGAAGACATAGTATACAAAAATAATGTCAATTTCTAACTTCTACATTCTTGAAATCATATGTCAGAAAGTTAGCTTTTCTACAAAATACAATAAAACATACAATTAAAATTGTAGTTGAAATCAAACCACACTTTATTCTTTGTCTGGATATTTTATTCTTGAATTGTTGCAACAAAAAACATAAATGACAGATGTATTTAGAAAAACTATAATAGTAGGTCCATCCTTTGTAAAAGTAGGACTACATCCAACAGACATTAGGAACCACTCAACAAGTAAAACATTCATAGGCTGCCAAGTACCCTCCCCATCCCATGATGCACAGTTGCGCCAAGGTTTTCCAGATCTTCAATGTGAAATGCACGCAATAATTAGAATAGAAGAAAGGAGACTACAGCCAAACTGAAATGGATGCCAATATTTGACAGAGTTCTTTGGGACAGGTAGATGGAAATATCACTGGAATTTAAGACATTGTAGACTTTCAGTGTCAGACATGGCTGCCAATGAACAGTGCCCAGACTGCAGCCAGTGAAAGCAAGCAGTTAGGAGAGGGTCAGGTGTGACATCATGAAGTTCCTAGTAAATGCCAGAAACCAGAGAATTAAATATTTATTTAAATTAGGGACTCTATAGAGACAATTAATGTAAACAGCTAGAAGATGGTTATCTTGAGTATAAAAAGATCTTGCCTTCATGCAACTTCTGGCAAGCTGCTACCACAGAGCTACAAATTGGTGAAAACCATGGATGTTCCAGTGAGACCATATGGAAGTATCCAGACCTGGTAATGTCTGACTGTTACCCAGCACCTACAAGTACTTCCTTAACTCCTTAAGTTTTCTGGATGTGGAGGTAGATATTCTTTAAATATGTATATATTTAATAAATGTTATGCAGGTAAGTGTGTGCATGAATGGGTGTGCCTCCTTTGAAGGTTGGGCATCGGGCTGGCAACTCGGAACCCTAAAAATCAACTGCCAATCATTAGCAGACCGGTGATCCACTGTGGTGACCCCTAACCGGGATAAGCCGAAAGACATACAGTCACTATTCTATGCTTCCTCCCTATTTCCCCTAAGGTTTTCTCAGTTGTGTCTGCACACTCCCATGTATCTCAACATTTCTGAGCCATTTTTTTTTTTTCTGTCTCAATTTTTTTTGGCTTGCTTCCAATTCAGATATAATGTAATAGTCACATTTGGGTTATATACTAGTTATTATCAATATTACCATTCTGTAGTTGTATGCCATTTTTCACTCTGTAAGCTATTTTGTATATATTTGATAAATCAAGTCATTTTGGCTTGCTGAGCAACTTGTATCCACGTCTCACAATGTTTTATTGTGTACTGCTTTCTGGCCAAGGTAGTGGTTGAAAAGGGTTTTGTTTCGGCCCACCTCATCCAGTTAAACAAAAAGAAACAGGATTTTTAAGTCCTAAACCAAAAAACACTTTTTCACAAAACACCAAAAAGCAATCTAGCACTAAATGAGGCAATGAATATCCACAGAGGCTTGGCAATGAATATCCACAGAGGCTTGGCAGTGCATTCTGAGATGGGGTGCTTACCAACCTGGGAACATTTTACATGCTGAGCAGTCATAACAATGCTATCCACAGTCTTGCTGTTAAGAAGAGTGACTTCTTCTTATTAGATCATATGTGGGTACCCCTAAAGAAAACAGAAGCTAACATCTTGATTTATCACAGCACAATCATTTGAACCAGAACAATTCTGTAACATAAAAGCATATTCTTAAAACCAGCCACTGTATTGGAGTAGAGAGATAAAGTCCTGACCAAGGCCTATAAAATGTCTGATAACTGCATGTCTCACAAGAAATTCAGAGACATAAAATTATATTATTGCAATAAGCTGTATTGGTCCAGAAAGCAATTGACAGCATTGCAATTACACAGAATGCATATCTAAGATGGCAGACTAAGACTAACATGTACACAAAACAATATGTCCACACTAGGTAGTGCCTTCTGCAATATTCTTTCCAATCATAATTCATATTTTAAAGCTTACAGCAGCAAAGTGCTAATATCTAGTGATGGCTTAGATTATTACATTTCAAAACGTTCTCAGACTTTAACCTGGTTTCACAATGATCTCACGTTTTCACATAAACAATACTGCACTCATTACAGAACTTGGAAAAAACAAAGCAAGGACAAAATACAATGGCAGACTGGGTTTCTAACTGCTTCTCCAAGGAAAGCAATAATTCATAACAATTCTAGGTCTATAACAAAATCAAGCTATGATGTCTTATCAAAAATTGCAATGAGCAGCTGTAGCATAAATGGATTTTACAAAACACAAATATTTTCTGGTTTTACTTGCACAGAAATTATTCTCACAGAATGCAAGTATATTTTTTGGCTTAACTTCATTAGAAATAATGTGTGAAATAATTCCACTGGAGAAAATCCATTCTGACACTTATTTTTAATATTCTATATATGTTAACACAGTCCAGTCGACAAGGATTCAATTAGCAGCTCGGGCAACTGACAGTGTAGCAAGGAAGGGATGGGAGTGTCCATCCCTGGGTAAGCAATTACATGGGTGTTCCTGGTTACTATCCCTGGCAGAGGTGGGGAAGTTCCATGAGTGGGCATAGCTCTGGACAGGTATGGTTGCAGGCATGACTGAGGTGCAATGAAGGCAGGGTGATATGCCACACCCCCACTGCACACCTGAACCTTAAGCATATTACGGAACTGTAATGGGAAGGGGGAACACTAGGTAGGGCATAAAAAAAAAAAAAAAAAGGGAATGCTAACCCCAGACACCCTTAGGTTCCATGACAGGCCCCAGTAAAAAAAAAAGTCCAGAAGATTTTGGAGTGACTGGTAGACCCAACGTGGATGTGGGGCATTGGGCAGCAGTGGAGTAAGAATGATGTAGGAGACCCCCCCCCCAAAAAAAAATGATATCCTTAAAACTAAACTAGATGACACTAGAATCAGACTGTATATATACTTTTTTACTTTGGTAGTTATTCAACATAACGATTTTCATTGGTTGCACACATATACATACACACACACAAATATATAATGAAAAATAAATACAAATCATTTTCTAATTTCAGTCGCAGTCCTTAGTGGAAGTAAGATTTCCTCAATCCTTTCACAGCTACGGTTTGAAAATATGAAACCACATAATGCAACAACATACAAACACATCTGCACAAAATATGGTGTATGCTTATTAAACGGGTTTCTCCTTCATGTCTAAAAAGGCTTATTAACAAATGTCTGATGCCCAACAATTGTCTTTTACAGACTTTACTAGTACCATACCATTAGCCTGGATGTCAAGATTCTAACTTATTTACTTATTATTTTATCTTATTATTTTTAACTTCACTTGAGAAACAGAGCATCGCATAAAAAAATTAAGTTTTCTGCAAAGAAAATACATCTATGATACTAGCCATGGTAGTGGTTGAAAAAGGTCTTGTGCCAGCCCACCCCATACAGTTAAACAAAAAGAAAAGAAACATATTACAAAAACATGTTTTTTTCACAGAACACCAAAAAGCAATCTAGGGCTATTTCTTCTTGCCTAGCACTAAATGAGGCAATGAATAAAGCTTGTTGCCACAGAATCAGAACCACCAAACTAGCCATGCTGCATGCATGCAATATAAATACCTTAAGCTGCATCAAGTTCTGGTACATTAGCTATGAGAAAATAAAATAAATATTTTTATTCTCATGAAATAACACACACACACACACACAAGCACACATACACAAAGTTCAGCAAGAGATACATGACTTTACAGCAGGGCATAGCACGTCCTAAACACCAAAACCTCTGAAAAAAAAAAGCAAAGTAAGACTGATCCCATGGAACCTAGGATTTTTTAATGCAGTTATGCAAAAATATCACATTCTGATACACTGCACATTCTGTTTCGGATACATAAAGCTGTCCAATGGAAAGGCTTATACAGCCTAAATCATAAAGCATTTACAAAGTTTTAAATATTGCAGTTTACAAAAATGTAATTCTAAAGGTTAACCTGAGCTATTCAGAAAGCTGCAAGTTTAAAAAGGTGTCAGAAATGGCTATTACACACATTATGTCCTACTAACATTGTACTGAAACAAAAGTAAAACCACATTTACAGTTAGTTGTAATTACAATCCATTAGAATAAGTCAACATTATACACCTTCAATGCCGAGGTCCACATAAAGGATGTCTGAATGAGCAGTAGCTTTCTGATGAACAGTAAAGTGCAATATAACAAGTAGTAGCATAACAGCTGAAAGGATTACACTGCCCCCCCCCCCCAAAAAAAAAAAAATGGGCTGCATAACAATTTTTATTATACAAAAAAAAAATGTATATGGTTTAACCAAGGTCAAATGCAATCAGTTTTAAATTGTTAAGAGCTAAAAATGTGTGCCCAGTGTAAACAAAGGGTTGAGTCTTCTAGATACCACCCAGTGTCTGTAGGAGACAGCAGGATAAAAAAGAGACAGGACTAAACTTACTCACATGCTGATGAAAAAGCAGATCATAAGTAGCTCCACAAGCAGGGACTAAGGACAGACATCATCGTCACACATGCTCTGCTTTACTGTGACTGTACAGTTAGGCAGGACAATCCTGTTACACAACCATTGTCATATACTACAGTTCCACTTATCTACATATTTAAAAAAAAGTTAAAGCAATATATGTTTCTATAAAAAGTGCTAAACGTTTAAATACTGTTTGCATTGCATACTACACAGATTGCAAGTGTAGTTTAATACATTGTAGTTTTGTTAATTTATGTTTCTGGCAAGGTACATAATCATGGACTGCCGTTATTACATCTGTGAAATAATCCTAATAATTTATTAGCTTTTGAAGAATCTTACTTGCAACTGGCCTGTTACTGTAAATTTGTGTTATTCCTATATCCTACCTTATTTTATTTATTTCCTTATTTGCAATGGGTCTATTATTGTGTAGTTGCGTTATTCCTACATTCTATTTTGCTATGTTGAGTGTGTATGTTTATACAAGTTATTATATTTAGGTGATTTTCTTTGTTTACATTGTGACGTTTCTTGTCTTTGGGGTTCTATTACATTTTCACTTGGTTTGAGTGCAAAGAAGAGGCAGAAGTTCTGTTCTGAAAGTCTGTGATTTTGATTTTGTATACAAGTTATTTGCAAAGTCCATTCCAAGTTAGTGGAACTGCACTCCCAAAAGATTCTCGACTCCTAGTACATTGCTCTGGGGTCTTGGGTCCAGTTAACTTAGAAGCATGTTTGAAATCCCACCACCATTTCAGCCCAGTCTTGTGTTCATAAGTGGACAGGTTAAAGCTTGAAGTTGTATTGCATCTTGCCCAAGATAAAACAGATACTATCCAGTCTTGGTGGGCTTTGCAGCGGATATTCAGTTCAGTAAAATAACTACAGATAAACCATTCCTCTCAGCTGTCCAAAATTTTTACAAAATATCCACATTTTTAACTCAGACTTTTGGTATGTTCCTCATAAAATTTCTAGTTTTCTAGTACATCACACAGGACTGAAATCACCAAATAATGATGGGCATTTGAGTATCAGACTTCATATCCTTCATAAACTGCATGTTACATTATTCTATAAACTTTCTACATTTAATAATTGGATGGAAGATAGGAAATTCACCCCGGGGATCACTTCTATGGCTCTGCTCGACAGGGGCACATGAAAATAATTTTCTTGGGTGGCGAAAGCCAGGATACTTTTTTGGCTAGGCATATATAGATCCTAGGGCCAATAGCCTAGTGCCTACCGACCTATTCAACAGCAGTATTTAAAATGTGTCTCTGATTTGAGGCCTTTGTCCCCATCCCATTATTTTGGTCTTTTACTAGAATTTTTGAGCTAAGAGATTGAAAGATGTTGGCAACTGGCTAAAACTGTGCGATTTACTACCAGGGATATGTATTAAGTTTTACATTTTTGCATGTTTTTTTCTAACAAGTGAGAAAGACACTTCTTTTGCTCATCAGTTCACTGACACACAAACTCTTAATGCTAAGCTTAGAATGAATGTTCATACCGTGCTATACTGGCACAATGAAGGACAATTTTCAGTGCAGAAATTCAACAAAGGATTCAAAACAGTGAAAAGACACCGACAGAAATATGTACTAACTCTTAAGCGTCAAGGGCTAATGTGAAACCAAAAAAGAGTGGTCAGTGACATTGCAGAAATTATTTTGATTTATCCTTTGTTGACTAGAGTAGTCCCACTAGGCTAGTAGCCTCTTTTCAGGGGACAGCCGAAATGGTATTTATACTACTGGGGGAAATTTAGCCAGTAATCCCAAAGTTTTGTCACACACTCAGAAATGTCAAGTGGGAAAGCAACGTTATCAGGGAAAATAACAAACATACCTGAAAACTATGGTGGCATTATTTTTGCTCAGATTTTTATTTGGAATTTTATATTCAAATTTCAAAAGTGGGTATGTCCACCTGTTCAGAATTAGTTTAGCAAAAACAAGTTACTTATTAAGATTCCAGAACAGTTTTTCGTGTTAAGTATCCTCCATTCTATGTCATAATCTGTAAAAAAAACAAAAATGAAGGCCTATTTACTGCACAATAATGCCTACGGTGTGTGTGTGGGGGGGGGGGGGGGTCTGACAGGCTTGGAAGGACTACAAAAGCCCCATGCGTAAGCAAATTGTACGCGACAAAAACTGTTACAGCTACAGTTAGGATACCAATAACAAATACATCGTACTGCAGCAACGAAAACACCTTATACTGCATAGTTTTTAACATACATTATTTATGAAACACTTCACAATCAGAACCTACTCTGCTTTAAAACAAGCAAATGCAGCAAAGCAAATATTTTCAGTTTGCATAGCTAACTGATATCATTCTTTAATTTTATAACTAGTAATAATGAAATTAATAACATCAAATAAATAGATTACAAAAGAACACAAAACTGTCCCTTTACGGAATGACAGCTTTGCCCAATTAACTGTATGTGCACCCAGATCAAGCTGGCTTAAAGTAACTAAGCCCATCACAGTGATCCCCAAAAATGAATAAACACATCTCAAATTGCTCAAGTCAAACACTAAGGACAGATCAGCATTTTCACATCTCTTAAACTGTATGAGGGCGCCAAGTGGTTCTCTTCTATGCCATCCCAGAGAGCAGTAATAAATAGGGCACAATTTACATTGCTCACCTGCGAGATCTTTTGGCCATGATGGGGCTTACAGATCACAATCCCCTGCTCTTTGACACTCAAAAGTACTACGGACACTTCTAGAATCACACCATCAGTCAATTGTCAACGGTTATATAGAATTCTCCGTTATAAGTTCCCAAACAGCATTAAATTCGGAGCACAGGTTAACATTTCCATTAACTGGACTTCTGCAGTAGTATTCCGAGTCAACGTTATGATTTCTATACACTTATGGAGATGACACGTGAAAATTATATCCCTCTTTCTGATGCGTCATGGAATACATAAACTGGCCAATATTATTCCCACGATTGTAAATACGTATCCCGTACAACATGCCAAGTGCCTAGACTACTGAAATGAGAGTGACAGCTCAATTCGTCCATCCCGCCGAATCTCGCGCCCAGCCTCTTTCTGGAGTAACATTTGAATCTGCACACGCGGTTTTTATTGCCATTGGTCAATTCCTAAGCCTTGCCTCGAAGGAGTGGAAACATTGAGCGAATAGGACCAGGTGGTGAAGCTTGACAGCTGGAGAACGCCTGGAGGTTAAGGGGTGGAGGAGACGGTGTCTGCGGTCTTGCTTTTCTCTCTCCTTTTTTTGTTTTTTTCTTTTTAATGGGGCTGGTTTAAGAGGTGGAGCGGTAACGGTATAAAAGCAAAAATAAAAAAAGATACCGAATTCTGCAGTATTTTTTAAAAACTAAATGTGGTAGTAGTGGATGATTTTGTCTTATTTTTACAAAGCCGTTCTACTTTTTGTGATATTTTTTTTTCTTTATTGTTTGACAGAGCAAAATATAATACACTACGTTACATCCCAGTAGGGAGGCGAAGCAAACAACGTTATTTGTATTTAGTGTCAAATCTAATTCTAATAGTGCGAGCCAATATAATCCATAAATGGTGTGCAGTATTCCATTTGTCTTGCAAGACTATCAATTGGAAAACATTTCATGCTGAGTAGTGGATGATTGTCTTATTTTTACAAAGCCGTCCTGTTTTTGTAATTTTTTTTATTGTTTGACAGAGCAAAATATAATACACCATTGCAACTGTTACATGCCAGTAGGGAGGCGAAGCAAACAACTTTATTTGTATTTTGTGTCAAATCTAAAGTTAATGGTGCGAGCCAATATAATCCAGAAAAGTGCAGTATAAGACTTATCAGCTGGAAAACATTTCATGCTGAGGAGTCATCATACCTGTTCTACTGATTAAGGGAAGATGCCAAATAATAACCCTAAGACGGCGTTATACTTCCCCATTGTAAAATGTGTTCATTTTCTCACTCTTTACCACCCCACCCACACACACCTCTCAACTGTTCAGATTTTCGCAGAATGTTCACATTCTTGGCTTCTAATTTTGTTTGTTCCTCATAAAATGTGTTGTTTTCTGGCATATTTGATTTTTAGACCACATATCATACTGTAGAAAGCATAAAAGCCGCGGTAGTGCAGCGGTAGCGTTGTTGCCTACTTGCTTTACAGCAAGAGGTTCTCCTGTTCGATTCTCGGCTGGAGCGCCTTCTATGTGGAATCTGTATATCCTCCCCAAATTTGAAAGACGTGTGTGAATTGGACGTTCCTTCATTGACAGTTGGACGTCGGGCTAGCACCTCGGCACCATAAAAATCTACTGCCGATCATTAGCGGACCGGCGACCCCTAACCGGGAAAAGCCAGAAGCACAATAACATCATTTGGAAAACGTATACCAATGCAAAGTAAATAATAGCAGCTATCTAAAGTTAATAAGATAATTATCACTCTCTGATTTTGGACCTTTGCCCCCCACCCCCCACCTATTAGTTTTGGCTTTGTCCAAAATTTTCATCTTTCTTGCTCTAGGAGGTTGGTGGATGTATGATTGGTAGCTCTTTATTTTTAAAAGCTGTGCGTGGTCAGAAAGAGAACATTATGCTATTTCGTTCAGATTTGCAAAACGTAAACGTTTCTAGCCATCCTCTTTATTAGGCATACAGTCAAGTAAAACACTGAGTAGCCTAACCCCATTTCCTAAGATTCCCAGAGCGCTGTCTGGTTACGTGACCTGCTCAGTCAGGGTCATTCAGTGGGAAGATGGAGGCATAGGGTATCAAACCCACAGTAGTAGAAACAATTCGCAGTCTTAATCCTCTGAACTAATTGCCATATTCGGGGGGGGGGGGCTACCCCACCTCCCTCACCTCCCTCACTCTGCAACGCCGTCGACTCCACTTGCTGTTTTTCAAGATATCCAAAACCCGAGCCACTAGGCCAGGCAGTTTATTTTCCAGGACTGTTAAGTTTGTATGCCCTTACTATAAATCGGGTGCCCCCACACGCACCTCTTGTACTTAAGGGAGGTCCCAACAGCTTTCGGCATGTTTACGATTCCTGGCACCTTGACTGTAGTTTGACAAGCTCCGCTCTGTAAAGCAACTGAAAACTGCAGACTATATGCAGTTTTAAATACAACAGTCTAGGGTAAAATAATTAAATTCATAGCCAACGTTTTGCATCTCACTGCAGGTAACTCCATAACATATACTAATATGGATACATGTTTGTGACTTGCGGGAGAAATCAGAAAATATTGCTTCAACAAAAATAAATGATTTATTACATATACATTCCCCAATGTTTGCAACAAACAACAATGCCTCTCAGAGCAGGTAATCACAACCCACCCCGGCCGCGTTGCAATATCCCATCCCTACTCCCTACCCTGGAGCTACTGTTACGTATTTATTTTATTATTACTGTACGTATTTTTAAATGTTTTGGTGTTAAATAGTTCCTTCGCCGGATGTTAGAAGGTAGTGTAACATATGTCGTTTTTTGGGGGATATAGTTTACGTTAAAAATATAGCCGTAATTTAGTGCGTGAGCGGCTTCAATGTTACTTCTGTGTTGGTCTAAAACCACAATTGTACCCTCGTACAACAGAGTTAATATAATGGCAGTAGCCCAACTGGTAGTTACAATACTTAGTTAGCAGGGTTGCTATTTTAAAAAGATAAAATACAGTAAGATTAAGTCCATTCATTTAGACCAATTACCAAGTCTTAGATGTCATTGTTTAATGCTCTCCGGGGAACTTCCTTTGTTTGGGTGTTAATAACTGCAAAAAAAAGGTAAGGTTATAGCAATAACCCACGCCTGGGTGTGGGTAATGCGGGATTTACCCACGGTTGGCGTGGTTTGGTCCCGAGGGCGAAGCCTGAGCAACCAACCAAAGACAACCGTGGGTAAATCCCGCATTACCACACCGAAGTGAGTTATTGCTATTATCTATGACATTATTTAAGAAAATAAATAATTACTTTTCTTAAATAATGGCATTGTATAATCGCCTCTTTGCTGCCCTTCGCGGCTGTCTGGTATCATGGCAGTTCTGATGTACTGCGCATGCCTCGCAGTACATCAGAGCTGTGGCCAAAAGCAACAGAAAGCAAGATCTCCGTTGCTTTTTACTGTTTCATATGTTAAATGGGTTTAACATAGAGACAGCTTTAAAATAAGCAACGGAGATGTCCGTTGCTTATTTTAAAGCTGTCTCGCTATGTTAAACCCATTTAACATAACGAAACATTAAAAAGCAACGGAGATCTTGCTTTCTCCATTGCTTTTAAACCTGTCTGCTATGTTAAATGGGTTTAACATGGCGAGACATTTAAAATAAGCAACGGACCGTTGCTTATTTTAAAGCTGTCTCGCTATGTTAAACCCATTTAACATAGCGAGACAGGTTTAAAAAAAGCAACGGAGAAAGCAAGATCTCCGTTGCTTTTTACACACTGTGTCGCTATGTTAAAGGAGTTTAACATAGCGAGACAGCTTTAAAAAAAGCAATGGAGATCTCTGTTGCTTTTTTTTAAACCTGTGTCGCTATGTTAAACTCTTTTAACATAGCGAGACAGTGTTTTAAAAGAGACTTATACTAATGGAAAAAGTTCGGGCGACCGGACCTTTTTCCATTAGTATAAGTCGATTTACAATGTGCACGCTGGCCAATCAGCGTGCACGTTTTGGAATATTAATGGGGGGTCATGGTATAATAAGAAATAACCAATACATCATTACTGGATAATTGTGCCATGCTAAGTTAAATATTATGATTAAGGTATTTATAATAGGACTGAGAATGAGTGTGTGCTTAGCAGAAGAAAACAATGGAGATCGAAATCCACATCCCCGCCACCAAAGGTAACCACTATGAAAAACTTCTCCAAAACTAACTTTGGCCTCCTAAAAACAGAGGTGGCTAACTTCACGGCACCCATGCAACTGGAGAACAGCTGCATGACCGCCAAATTATACACTAATACCCTGTACAAACATATACACAAATGCATGGATCTTGCCATACTCAATAGAACCAAGATGTACTCCTCCAAAAAAAGGAAGCCAATTTGGTGGTCCCCTGCCATAAACAAACTCTACAACGGAAGGTAGAAACTGATGAGAAATAAGATGAAGTCCCAAGACTGGAAAAACTCCCTTATCAGCCTCAACAAAAAGTTGAGATACCTCATCAAATCCTCTAAAGCTAGCCATGAAAATAGAATTGCAGCAGATAGTAAGGACAACCACAAGGCCTTCTATAGTTATGTAAAGAATATCCGCAGCAATACCCAGATTTGCTTGGAGCTGTTGCAGAATGGCACCTCCTATACCGAGCCAACAGATATTGCCAATATACTGGCTGACAGATTCAGTGCCAACTTTATCCCTCTCTCCTCCACCAAAGGACCAATCACAATACCAGTAGATTGCCAGGCACCCAGTATTACTGCTGCACAGGTTAAAACAGCCCTGTCCAAGACCAAGAATACAGCTTCTATGGGACCTGACAATATCCTTGGCTGTGTTCTACATGAACTATAGAGTGAACTGGCACCTCACCTGTGTGCCCTGTTCAAGCACAGCCTCACCTCAGGCTTTGTCCCTACTGAATGGCACACTGGTACAGTCATTCCTCTCCACAAAGGAGGAGCGACTACAAACCCTGGGAACTATCGCCCCATTAGCCTGACAAGTCTGATATGCAAAGCTATGGAATGCATCATTATGGACTTAACAAACAAAGATAGAGGAAATCTCCAAACTCTGGATCCCACACAGTTTGTTTTTGCGAAGGGTAGATCATGCCTGCTGCAACCTGGTCGACTTCTTTGAGTCAGTCACCAGAGCTGTGGATGAAGGCAAGATGGTTCAT
Source organism: Protopterus annectens (assembly GCF_019279795.1). NCBI lineage: Eukaryota > Metazoa > Chordata > Ceratodontiformes > Protopteridae > Protopterus > Protopterus annectens. The sequence goes on from NC_056732.1 coordinate 1,339,967,852, forward strand.
ACAGCCTACCTTGATCTGGCCAAGGCCTTTGATACCATTCCCCACTCAGGAATCATAGAAAAACTCACTAAGCTAGGCATCAACCCCTATATCACTAGGTGGGTTGCAAACTGGCTCACAGATAGAACCCATAGTGTGAAAGTAGCTGACTCCAAGTCAGACTGTCGACAGTCACGAGTGGAGTCCCACAGGGTTTGGTCCCGGGTCCCCTCCTGTTTGGTATCTACTTCTCTGAAGTTCAGACCAACACGAAGGGACTCTGGCTGACAAAGTTCGCAAACGATTGCAAGTTGGGAGCCACAATTAACTCCCCAAGTGATGTTGACATCCTACAGAAAGGCCTCACTGAGACCAATGACTGGTGTCAGAACCATGGCCTTAAGCTCAATGCCAAAAAATGTGTTGTCATCCCCTTTGGGAAAAACTTGGTTCGCATGAATTACCACATCAATAGTAGTCCACTGAACACAGAAGGCATCATAAGAGATCTGGGAACACAGGTTAACAGCAACCTTTCTTTTGACCACCACATTGCCACTGTGGTCCGAAAGTCCTTCTATGTGGCACATCTCATTACTAAGGATTTTGCATCCAGGAAGAAAGAGGTCATTGCCTCCCTCTGCTCTTCCCTCATTAGCCCAATCATCGAGTACAATGCCCCATTTGGCATGTACCTCACTAGACACCTACAACAACTGGAGAGGCCGCAAAAATACCTCACAAAGAGGATCTTAGGCCTTAAACACTTGTCCTATATGGACAGACTCAAAAAACACCAACTATTCTCTGTCTCATATCACCTACTTAGAGACGATCTCTGCTTGACTTACAAAGGCATGTCTGACCCAGCTCTGTTAGAAATGCTACATCTAAAGAAATCCCAATCCCTCCACACTACACTCTCCAGAGACCTCAACCTCATTACCACAATCAACAGAACAAGCTGGAGGGACAGGTTCATAACCCAGAGACTGCCCATGCTATGGAATAGACTTCCCATACATGCCAAGCAGAGCACCTCACTGGCCCTCTTCAAGAGAAATCTTGATGAATGGATGGGAAACAAAAAATTCACCCCAGGGAGCACTCCAGTGGCTGTACTTGACAGGGGCACTGGGAACTAAGGTCGGGAGGCACGATGCTAGGGTATTCCTATTGGCTAGACTTGTAAAGGCTCCAAGGCCATTAGCCTAGTACACACCTATGAACCTATGAGACACATCTTAAATGTTCTTGTTTTTCTCCAAGCTTTCATCAGTTTGCTCCTTTGGAACTGGTGATTGTACAATGGGGACTTGTTCTGTCAAAAGCAAACGTTATACTGTATTTATTTCCTTGATTATGCAAAGAGCTGTAAAGTAGTATTGTGTTGTGCTGTAAGCACTAAGGTATTTTCACATTGTTTCATTAACTTCTAATGAATTGATTTATATGTATAGTTTTCATTGCTTTTAAATCTAATTTTGTTGAACAAGTGTATGTAATCAATGGACATGGTATGAATATCATTGCTCTGGGTAGGTGTTGGATGAAGCTTGCTACTGCACATCTTGTGTGGAACAACTTGCAACATGATAATGTGTTTCAGATAGCATATTTCACTTTTTGCAACATTACAAATACATACACACACACACACCCAATCCTGAAATAACAGGAAAGAGAAATCCTCTGGACCTGAAGAGGAGCAAACCTGTTCACTGGGTAAACTACTTGGATAGTCCTAAGTGTTGAAAACAGGTTAGACAGCAGAGAGGAAGACCTATATAGTAAGCATATTCTGCAATATGTGGTATGTGTATGAGAACATATAAAATGTATCTAGTCAGTTTATGCCAGATAAAGTGTGTGATAAAAATGTATCTAGAACACTGTAGATTTTTTGTTCCTTGCTGTTGCCTTGTCATTAAATGTTTACCATAACGATCTTAGCATGTCATTAAAACATTTCAAATTCCCTCTTCCAATCTGTTTATGCTTCTCACAAAAAAATTGACACACACACGCGCGCACACATAAATTAGAATTTCAATGAATTAAACCCTAAAATCTTGAATAAATTTGTGCTGGAGCTTAATCAGTTCAACTAACTAAGGCGTTTGTATGACTTCTACTAAATTAAATGCCTGCATTTGATCAATGGGTGATATGCACAACTGTTGATGAACTGACCATTTATATTATGCAATAATGGGGGGGGGGGGGCGGTTACAGTTCAAATAATGAGGACTTCCTTACAGATTCTTTTGAATCCTTCACCTATACCATTTTAACTTAGATATTTTCCGAACTGCAGCAGATTTCCTTGCAACAAATTAACTGTAATAGTTGCTAACAGATTTATTTTTGGCTTTTCCTCCATTCTTTTCTCCATTTTTTACAGATTTTCTTATGTATAGTTTTGGTGGCATGTGTTTCTCAAGAATCAGAATTTCACTACAAGAGAGATTAATACAAAAGTGAAAGCTTCTGCTTAAATTTGTTTTTGTTTTCTTTGATTTTGTTTCAAGTTATAATTCTTTTATGCAGGGAATGGTTACCAGAGCAGCAATTTTGTTTTATTCTTACTGGACTGTATCAAAAAGGAGATACTGCAAGCCCAGCTATCTGGAATTGTATGTCGTTTGTGAATATCAACATGATTTATATAGAAATGTGACAAAGAGAGAAACTGTCAGCACAGCTGTTTGGAATTTTTAAATAGAGAAAAGAGCCAAACTGATAAAATAGAGAAGGTGAACCTTAGAGGGTACCAAACAATCTGGGTGTCAGAAAGCAGTCACTGTCAGTGATGAATCCACGCCAAGGAAAAAGAATCTCCAACTTGTTTAAAAAGATTTATTGAAGCGCTTTTCGTTTGCCTACCTAGGCAAACTTCCTCAGAAATTAATATTGTTAAGTTATATTTGCTTTAAATATCATGACATCACAAGTAAATTAGTCAATTAAAACCAGTTACATTAATTGCAGTGAAAAGTTTAAAAGGGTAATAGCTCATGACTTTCTGCCAATACAAATTCATTTGAAACCCCTTGAAAATCATGTAAAAATTTCTATTGACTTAATAAACACACTTAAAAAGTGTCAAACTGTTTGTGTACACACTGCTTTAAAAATAAAAATAAATTTAAACTTTAAAACTTTGTCTTTTTAATTTAAAGAGGCTATATGTATGCCATAAGTTTTTGTAATATTTTAATGCCTTCGCACGTGTGAAAAAGTGCAAGAGGTTTGTGTGTCCCTTAAAAACAAGATATTCAGAAAACACATAAATACTGCTTTTGATACCTGAAAAGGTATGAAGTGTGATATCTAATATGTACTTTAGACGCCAAACTGTCCAAATGGTGAATTTAACCAAGGAACTGCAAGGGAACTAAAGTGGTAAAAAAGTGAATGAATACACACATAATGTAAATAATAATAATACCATCTTGTTTACAAGTATTATGTTAGCACCAGAGTTATCTCCTTAAACTCAACATACGAAGAACACAGGAAATAGAACAAGCTTCGTTCAACCCAGGGCTGTGGTATGCTTCCAGTTTAATCTGCCAGTACAATTCCCTTTCTAGTAATCTAAGTTGTGTTGGTCCACCTCTACTGTCATGTGTAACCTGCTCAATACCTATAAATTTGAAACTGTGTGTAGGATGTTCCTGAATGTGTTTGGCCAAGGCGTTAGTTTCTTTACATTTCCTTATTGCATAAGTGTGTTCATATATGCGCTCCCTGAGTCTACGCTCGGTTTTGCCAATGTAAAACCCTAAACAGTTTTGGCACTGAGCCAGGTACACTAGCATAGAAGAATTACAGTTTAGTCTAGATTTTAACTTAAATTCTTGATTTTGAACAAAAAAGCGGTTAGATTCGAGTACAAACCGACAAAAATTGCACGATTGGCACTTAAACATGCCAGGTGATCTTACTTGTGTCAATTTCTGTTCGAAAAATGATTTAAGGTTTTTGGCTTTCCTATAAGTGATTTTTGGAGCAGGTCCTAATTTTGAGAAAACCAAGGGGTCGGCTCGAAAGAGGTGCCAATTTTTGTTGATAATGTGGCTTAACTTTGAACTGTCAACAGAAAAGGTAGTAATGAATCTAGGTAACTCTAAAGATTCTTGTTCAACGTTCCTCTCTGTGTATTGTTCTACTGTAAGCAAGTTTAGAGGAACATTAGGTGGCTTAAATGGTAAAAGAGGTTCGTAAAATTTAAGTGACCTCTTGTGTGTTACCTCGCTGATGAGGTCATCCAGTAGTTTGAGTGGATAAGAACGACTTAAGAACATTGTTTTCATTAGTAAACATTCCTGTACAAAATCTTCATCTTTACTGACCATTCTTGCAGCTCTAACTAGTTGTCCCTTAACTACTGACCGCTTTTGTGAAAAGGGATGACAACTAGAGAAATGCAAGAAGGTGTTGGAGTAAGTTGGTTTCCTATGTATACAAGCAACAAAACATGCTAATTCTAAATCTTTGATCAGCATGATGTCCAAGTAGGAAATCTTCATGATGTTAAAATGAAACGTGAATTCCAAAAAGTTGGTAGTGTTGTTCAAAAAACTGACGTATTTTCCTGCTTCTAACTCCCCTCCTTTAAATAGGATGAAAATATCGTCCAAGAAATGAGTGTAATGTCCTACTTGTTCAGTGTAGGACTGGTGGTTAAGCACAAATTGGTGTTCCCAGTTGGCCATTACCAAGTTGGCAGCGCTCGCCCCACATGGTGACCCCATAGCTACGCCAATATTTTGCATGTAGAAATTCTCCCCAAACATGAAAAAGTTGTTAGATAAAGACAAATCTAGGAGTTCACCTACAAGTGCGATTTCATATTTACTCGCTTCGTGTGCTCTCATTCTAGCACTGACCCACTCTATTGCCACATCATGTGGGATACTCGTGTATAGGTCTCTAACATCGATAGTCAAAAAATTAAATTGACTTTGAAATTCGATGTTGTTGATTTTAGTAAGAAATGACCATGAGTCTTTGCAGATTTGGGTCTCTAGTTTAACAAATTTCTGCAAGATGTTGTCAATAACTTTAGCACACGCATATGCAGGAGAGCCACGACTGTCAATGAGAGGGCGCATAGGAGGATTAGCTAGGTCTTTGTGTAGTTTCGGTATTCCAAAGAGGTATGGGAATCTAGGAAATGAAGTGAACATGTAGTCATAAAGCTCCTGGTTGATCCTACTTTCTAAAAACATTTCTTCAATGTTGTCCTTAATAACTTTGTAAGATTGGTTAACTTCGTTTCTAGAGCTTAAACTATAGGCTGGTGGTTTTAACATCAATGTCATACGTTCGAAATAATCATCTTGATTAAATATTAGCACGCCTCCTCCCTTGTCTGGTTTACATACTCGAACGTTGTGTGCCCAAAAGGTGGATAGGTATTCCATCTCCTTAGCTCCACTTGTTACTTGACCCCTACAGGACGAGTTCCTAGCACTCCTAATGTCCACTTCGCATATTTGCTCAAAAGTGGACAGTAGGGGATGAAGGGGAGGATTGTAGGTGCTAGGAACGTGTAATTGTTTGTTTCCACCTGTGTAAGCTTTACCACCCATCATTAATTGGAAGTTAAGCTTCCTAGTAAAAGTTTTAACGTCTATTATAGCTTTTACTGTGTCAAGACGTTGTTTCGGGACATATGTTTGGCCTTTAGCCAACAAGTCTGCCATTTCAGTGGAAACCACCATGTGGGAAAAGTTGTAAACCTTAAAGTCTCCTGATGAGTTCACAATGACCTCCGGTCCTTTTGGTGACTCTAAAATGTCATTGTCATTATTATTAGTCGTCTCAATAGAAGAATCCAATATAAGTGAACACGTTAATGTCACGTCGAGAATGTCTCTGTCCAAAGGGGAACACGTTGTTACCTGTTGTTTCTTCTTTGATTGGGCCGATTCGTCCAGTGGTTCCTCTGTTTCGGTTTGGCCCCTAAAAAATTATTATTGTTGTTAGGGACTTCTTGTATTACCCCATTGAGTCTACCATTCACATTATTCCTGTTTAATAAACGTTCACTTCTACGTAGTTCAACAGGTTGGAATTCAGTACTTTCTATTTCCCCCTCCTCACCTGCTTGGTCAGAGTTGTGTAACATTATGTCAGGTTGAGTATAGGGAGTTGTATTTGTTTTAGTGTTAGGAGCTCTCAAACTGCCTTTCCAAACTTGTCCTGTAGGTGGACTCGGGTAGGCTACCCCATCCCTGTAAGCTTTAGTGTCCCTGTCCAATTTCTTGACCTTAATAGTTTTAAGTTTAGTTAAGTAAGCATCTATGCTAGTGAAAAGTTTTGCATAATCATAAGAGTACTTCTCAAATGAAAGGTCAGTTTTAATAATGTTGTCTAACATCCCTGCCTCCGTATTTAGATCACTGATTTGTACAATGTAATGTTTAATCATTAGGTTTAATAAGTCCGCTCCATGTTGGTCAAAGAGACACAATAATTCTTGGTGAAACGTGGAGTTGATCACTAACCCAGTTGGAAACTGGTAGTGTCTCAAACCTTTGGGCACAATCCTTCGTGCCAAACACTCATTAAAGTAGGCTACTTCCAATTGAAGTTTTTTTAATTTTCACTAGTATAATGTCTAACTGTTTCAAATTGTGAACAATGTCAGGATCGCTAGTACTTTGTTGAAGAGAGTCCCCAAAAACATTAGCACTGAATGTGGGGTTATATGAAACCCAGTTAGTAAAATCAGGGAACTTCTGAAAGTTGTTACTCACCGAAAGTGGTGGATTGTTTACTCCAACAACTGGCACTGTTGGATGAGTGCCTCCGAAATTCTGACCTTGATGATTGTAATTAGTCCCATTGGCGAGATTGAGATTAATACAAAAGTGAAAGCTTCTGCTTAAATTTGTTTTTGTTTTCTTTGATTTTGTTTCAAGTTATAATTCTTTTATGCAGGGAGTGGTTACTAGAGCAGCAATTTTGTTTTATTCTTACTGGACTGTATCACAAAAGGAGATACTGCAAGCCCAGCTATCTGGAATTGTATGTCGTTTGTGAATATCAACATGATTTATATAGAAATGTGACAAAGAGAGATACTGCCAGCACAGCTGTTTTGAATTTTTAAATGGTTATGGGTCATTTGTGAATGTCAACATGCTTCATGTAAGGTGTTTGTGTTACAACCTTACTAGAACTGCATGTTATGTGTACAAACTAGGTTTTTACAGATATGTGTGTTGAAAGGGTGCATAGAGTACTGAGCTTGGAGATGTATCCACAGTGTACCCTACTGGAAAAAGAACTGAAATGTATATACACTACTGTAACTGTTTAAATGTATGTGTTTGAACAGGGGAAACTGGAATACAAAAGGTTAACTTCAGAAAGATAGCTGACATTGAATTGCCTTATGACAGCAAGGAGATACAATGTCTAAAACTAGGGGACTTTCTACATTGTCTTGCAAGTGCTTTAATGTTTTATGACTTCCAGCAAGTACCAAAATTTGAGGATGATCCTTGTGTATGTATTTTCACAGCTAGATGCTAAATGCTACCAGCTGCATCAATGGGGGTTTTACCTGGGATAGAGTCAGATGACAAAATATAATGTCATTCTGCAAGCTATCCCAGCAGTAATATTTGGGATATTAATTTAAGAACTCTCTGAGAGAGACTGAGTATTCTGTATTTTTCTTTGACCTGACAACATCACCTGCAAGACCCACTTACCACATCTGCCTTGCTTGCTCTGTAAGTAAGTTAACTAGGATATAGTAATTCTCTAGACATAGGAATATAGCAAAGCTTAATTTAGATGTTTTTCTTTATTTATTTGAACGGTCTTGCAATGTTGTTTTAAATATTTCCTGTGATTTTGAACTCTGATGTTACTGTGATTATAAACTGAGTATTTTCTTGTTTTTTTATTATTTATTATTAAATATATTTAAACCTTTCTTTGTGGCTGATATTTGTGAGACATATTTAAGTTCTGAAAGTACTTGCGTATTTATTTGGTGACACTGTGTAGGCCACTCCTAATAGCTTTGCTCTTGGTCACACTACCATTTGTATTGATAGTAACATTGCACAGGAAGAATGGACACCCTTTTTAAGGGCCTTAAAGTAGCAGATAAGGACGTGGCTGGTGGCAGTGATAACTACCTTATTGTCTGGGCAAAAGTGGGCATAGCTAGTAAACCCATGCCAGCCTTTCCCAGGTGTGTGTGTGTGTGTGTGTGTGTGTGTGTGTGTGTGTGTGTGTGTGTGTGTGTGTATATCTATATAAAAATATATATATATATATATATATATATATATATATATATATATATATTTATATATATATAAATAAATCAAACCACAGAGTGTGTGTCAGCTACTTGGGCAGGGACACAAAGCACTGGTTGGACAGAGAGGGTGCTGGAGGTCTTGGCTTGGCCACTCAGCTGAGATCTCAACTCTATATCTGTGGCAGTGGAGAGTTTTATTGGGGATCTGGAGAAAGAGGGAGAAACCAGCTCTAGACTGACTGTGGTCTCTGTGTGCTCTTAAGGGAAATTGCACTTGATTCAAGGAGCTACATCTGGAAATACTGTATGTGTAACCTGCCATCCTCCCAATGTACATCCCCCACTGTTGCCAGTGGTGAGGATTGAGGCTCCTCGATTACTGGGCCAGTGCTCAGGTGTCACAGACTGGTGCAACAGAATAATGTTTTGATTGAAAACTATAAAACATGTTAAAAATACCAAAAAAGAGAGACATATACAGCCACAGGACATCTCAGCCTACCTACAGTAGCATCAGACCCAAATCTACACTTGTATTAAAAATGTAAAAAAAAAAAAAACTTCACACGCAACATATACAGATACTTAAACTGCTCAGTTAAACGATTCCTCTAGAAATGTAATTCCTTCATATTTGAATAAAAAAAATGAAAAAATAAAATATTCATCATAGGAAGTCCATTGGAAAACTGCATTACTGGCAAAATTGATTAGAGTCTAATTATGTAAGCTGAATACCAAATGACTAGTCTGGCTCTATAGAACAGAGGGAAGGAACTCTAACTGTAACCCAAGTGACCAAAGTTCAGTTAATGCACCAACACTGGTGGAGACGAGCAGGGCTGAAGAACAGTGATAGGGCATACATCACTTGCGTCTGTCCATGGGGGATCAGGGGCTGTGTACTCTTAGGGAGCACAGAGGGAGGATAGATTTTTGTGGTGAAAACTGGAAAAACTGCTTCCTGTTCTCAGAGTTAATAGGTAGGGTTGCTTGCTGGTGTCTGTCCCTTGCAGAAGTGAGGGACACTCCAGCACCATTAACTCATTGCACATCCCATCTTTTTAAACATACCTGACTATGCATGGGAGATAGAACATAACAAACAATGCAAAAACTCCCAGTGATGGCTCGTTCAGTGATGGCTCCTCCCATTTAACCCTCGCCTCTTTTATGAAGAATGAATAAATGAGCCAATTTGCTGAAAGGGTGCTGATCAATAGGCAGTGGGGACAAATTGTGGATAAAAATAACTAAACAATAAAACAAAAAATTATATTTACTTATTTTATTTGCTTTTGTTTACTTGGAAGGTCCAGCTTGGTACATTGATCATTTTCAGAAGAGGGTCAGGGAGAAAAGCTCCAAGAATAGCAGATGTACGATATAACAAAGTTTAAACAACTTCTAAAGAAAGATGTATAAAACTAACCTCACACATAGACAAGTCACCAGTGGAGACTCCCCCAGGGTTCTGTGCCAAGACCTCCTGTTTGGCATCTACTTTTCTGAATTAAAAGCCAATACAAAAGGGCTCTGGCCGATTAAGTTTGCAGATTATTGCAAGCTAGGAGCAATCATTGAATCCCCAAATGACAACCATCCTGCAGGAAGGTTTGTCTGAAACAAATAACTGGTGCCAAAATCATGGACTGAAACTAAATGCCAAAAAAATGCATTATTGTTTCCTTTGGGAAGTCATCTGCCCCAGGGAACTACCACACTGGCAATACGCTTGACCCAGTTGTTCGGGATTTGGGAAGTTATGTCAACAGTGACCTAACTTTTGACCAACATATGTCTGTTGTTGAAAGAAAGGCCTCCTATATTGCACAGCTTATAAACAAAGGGATTGTGTTTAGATTTAGAGCTATTATTGTTCCTCTTTACTCAACCCTTATTAGGCCAGTCATTGAATATAATGCCCCCTTTGGTATGCATCTGTCCAGACAGATGCAACAAGTGGAGATGCCTTACTAAAAGGATACAAGGAATAAACAACATGTCCTAAATGGACTGACTCAAAGCCCTGTCACAATACTTGGTATCCTATACACTGCTAAGAGGTGACCTATGTCTTGCATACAAGGCATGCTCCAATCCATTGCTGATGGATTTACTGCACATCAACAAGTCAAATGGCATCATAAATACTAGGTCTAGGGATATGAACCTCTTCTGCAACATCAACAGAATGGTTTGGAGAGGCAGGTATATCACGCAGAGGATACCTCTATGATAGAACATACTCCCCACCCACATAAAACAAAGTTCATCCCTGTGCATATTTGAGCACAATTCAGATATATGGATGTAGAACAGAAACTTTACCCCAGGACTGCCCCTGTACTACTAATGGACAGAGATAGCTCCTAAATGCTTTATCCCATATATATGTCCCCTCCAATTATTTATGCCATGATCCAACTTATTCTCATTAGGGATAATATACAGTTATCAAACATGGGATGGGTAAGGACACTTTATACCAAATGGGATAAGTTATTTCAAGCACTAAAAGGGAAATTGGTTAGGCTTAAAATGGCCCAAAAAGGGGCAGCCAGCCTAGTCCTTACCTATGAATCTATAATAATTGACTTCATTAAAATGGAATACAGAGGAAATATTACACAAAGTTATAAACTGTAGTTAAGTTCTATGAAGCGAGTTTGGTG